>NC_088421.1:41064535-41247035 GCF_034236695.1 Oncorhynchus nerka | reverse complement strand
GGATGAGTAGGTATCAATCTCACTGGTCCCTACACCAGACTGGGTGAGTAGGTATCAATCTCACTGGTCCCTACACTGGGTGAGTAGGTATCCCTCACTGGTCCTCTACACCAGACTGGGTGAGTAGGTATCAATCTCACTGGTCCCTACACCAGACTGGGTGAGTAGGTATCAATCTCACTGGTCCCTACACCAGACTGGGTGAGTAGGTATCAATCTCACTGGTCCTCTACACCAGACTGGGTGAGTAGGTATCAATCTCACTGGTCCTCTACACCAGACTGGGTGAGTAGGTATCAATCTCACTGGTCCTCTACACCAGACTGGGTGAGTAGGTATCAATCTCACTGGTCCTCTACACCAGACTGGGTGAGTAGGTATCAATCTCACTGGTCCTCTACACCAGACTGGTTGAGTAGGTATCAATCTCACTGGTCCTCTACACCAGACTGGATGAGTAGGTATCAATCTCACTGGTCCTCTACACCAGACTGGGTGAGTAGGTGTCAATCTCACTGGTCCTCTACACCAGAATGGGTGAGTAGGTGTCAATCTCACTGGGTCCCTACACCAGACTGGGTGAGTAGGTATCAATCTCACTGGTCCTCTACACCAGACTGGGTGAGTAGGTATCAATCTCACTGGTCCCTACACCAGACTGGGTGAGTAGGTATCAATCTCACTGGTCCTCTACACCAGACTGGATGAGTAGGTATCAATCTCACTGGTCCCTACACCAGACTGGTTGAGTAGGTGTCAATCTCACTGGTCCTCTACACCAGACTGGGTGAGTAGGTATCAATCTCACTGGTCCCTACACCAGACTGGGTGAGTAGGTATCAATCTCACTGGTCCTCTACACCAGACTGGGTGAGTAGGTATCAATCTCACTGGTCCCCTACACCAGACTGGGTGAGTAGGTATCAATCTCACTGGTCCTCTACACCAGACTGGGTGAGTAGGTATCAATCTCACTGGTCCCTACACCAGACTGGATGAGTAGGTATCAATCTCACTGGTCCTCTACACCAGACTGGGTGAGTAGGTATCAATCTCACTGGTCCCTACACCAGACTGGATGAGTAGGTATCAATCTCACTGGTCCCTACACCAGACTGGATGAGTAGGTATCAATCTCACTGGTCCTCTACACCAGACTGGGTGAGTAGGTATCAATCTCACTGGTCCCTACACCAGACTGGATGAGTAGGTATCAATCTCACTGGTCCCTACACCAGACTGGATGAGTAGGTATCAATCTCACTGGTCCTCTACACCAGACTGGGTGAGTAGGTATCAATCTCACTGGTCCCTACACCAGACTGGGTGAGTAGGTATCAATCTCACTGATCCCTACACCAGACTGGGTGAGTAATTTTAATAGTAAAATGAAATATTGTCATTTAGAAGACGGTTTTATTCAAGGCCACTTAAAGAACTGTCAACATAGACAGTGAATGCGGGACTCAAACCCACAACCCTGGTGTTGCCATGGCCACACTAACCCACAACCCTGGTGTTGCCATGGCCACACTCTAACCCACAGATCCATTCATTTTACCCAGCACCAAAAATGGTTCCCTTATGAGGACAAACTGAAGAACCCTGTATGGTTCTACTTAGCACCTTTTGTTCTAAGAGTGTAACGTGTCCCTTCCTTCTCCCTCAGGTCCTCTCCTGGAAGTGTAAGCTCCCCCTACAGACCATAATGCGTCTGCTGCAGGTGCTGGTCCCACAGGTTGAGAAGATCTGTATCGACAAGTAAGTCAAACATCACTGGTCATATTGGTCATCAAAGGTTTACTTCTATGAAGTGTCAGTAGATGCTGTGAAGTTATTTTATTATATATATTATAAGTTATATTATTATATATATTATAAGTTATATTATAATATATTATCTAACTTTGCTCCCAACCCCCTCATACAACACACACCATCCATTTTGGAAGAAACACTTTAATGACTGATGATATTTAAATATCTGTTTTTATGTATGTGGAGCCAAAAATATATTTTCCCTCTCTCTCTCAGAGGTTTGACAGACGAGTCTGAGATCCTGAAGTTCCTCCAGCATGGTACCCTGGTGGGCCTCCTGCCCGTCCCCCATCCCATCCTCATCCGGAAGTACCAGGCCAACGCCGGCACGGCCATGTGGTTCCGCACCTACATGTGGGGAGTGGTCTACCTGCGGTGAGTAGGGCATGATGGGAGCTGTAGTCCTATGGTATTTCACTCATTTTCATGATTCATGTGGGGTTTCATCTGTGTACTTCTTTCTTCTGGGATGTGTTCATTTGGCAACAAACGTTCCAATGCGTTCTCTCTTCCTCTTAGATCTAAGAGGAAATAGTCTTCCAATGTATTTAACATTTGAAACCTTTATTTGTCTTCACAGCAACGTGGACCCACCCATCTGGTACGACACGGACGTACGTCTCTTTGAGATCCAGAAGATGTAGATAACAGTGAAGAGATGTTGACTGAAGATGGGACTACTTCCTGTCTTGTTCCTGCCCCTTCCTCCTACTGGCACTCTCTCCCTTGAACCTCACCTACCTTCAACTTGCCTCATCATCATCATGCTTGCCCCTCACACCTTCTCTTTGACTTTCCCCCGGTTGTGCAAACGTAATGTGGACAATATTGATAAAGGGGGGGGGATAGCTAGCACCTACTCCAAAAGCAGGAGGTTGAGTTGTACAGGGTTTGAATTACAGGGGGGCTAAGAGGGGCTGGGCACCCCTTTTACAAATCAGGACCCCATATCAGAATTGAAATATCTATGTGAAGCCATACCAGAAGTGTCAAAGACATAAACAATGGGCACCCACAAGGGTCAATGTGTAATTCAAACCCCTAGACATGGATGAGGATAGGACTATTATCTACACTGTGTAAGTACACCCTGAAACCTCAAGACTACAGAATGTCTGTCAAAGCACTGAGACATTAGTGTTAGCAAGCAAACTGTCTTTCCGTCTCCCTTCCTAATCATGGACTCCATGTTAAAGCTCTGTGTGAAAATCAGCTTTGATGGAGAGAGTATGGAGAGAGTGATGGAGAGAGTATGGAGGAGAGTGATGGAGAGAGTATGGAGAGAGTGATGGAGAGAGTATGGAGAGCGTATGGAGAGAGTGATGGAGAGAGTGATGGAGAGAGTATGGAGAGAGTGATGGAGAGAGTGATGGAGAGAGTATGGAGAGTGATGGAGAGAGTGATGGAGAGAGTATGGATGGAGAGAGTATGGAGAGAGTGATGGAGAGAGTGATGGAGAGAGTATGGAGAGAGTATGGAGAGAGTATGGGAGACATTGGTTACATTTTATTATATGACCTTTATGAAGACATTATATAAACTTATACATGTTCAGAAATGATTATACATTTGTAGGAATTACAATGCTTCTAAATACAGAAATGTTTACTGTTGCTTATTCATTAAATGTATTATAAAGTGTCAAAATTACACTTTTAGTTAGCAGCCTAAAATAATCTTGGATGGCATTGCTATTTCACATGAATTGTATTTGACACATTAAAGTGAGAACGTGTCATGTTGTGAAATTGCACTTCCTCAAATGAGACCTTACTGCTGTGGTCTTTGTAAAGTGGCAATGTGACAAGGGATTGTATCTCGTCAAGAACTTGAAAAGGACACTATTGTCTGTTCCAGACTGAAAGAAACAAATATCCCAACTGACTTTATGTTATTGTGTAAAAGTCAAAGGCTATATTTTTTATTTCATTTTATTTTTTTATTTGACCTTTATTTAACCAGGCAAGTCAGTTAAGAACAAATTCTGATTTTCAATGACAGCCTAGGAACAGTGGGTTAACTGACTGTTCAGGGGCAGAACGACAGATTTGTACCTTGTCAGCTCGGGGGTTTGAACTCGCAACCTTCCGGTTACTAGTCCAACGCTCTAACCACTAGGCTACCCTGCCGCCCCAATATCTTACATATACGTTGTAATATTTGTCTGCATATCATTCTGCAATCAGCATTGTCGACTGTAAATACTGTGTTTGATGTTTAAAGTATAATTTTTTTCTTGAATTATACAGAATACTATATTATAAATTATTCATAAAGGAACCAGCAAAGCCTTTCAATTATTTTATTTGTATTTATTAAGGATCCCATTAGTTCCTTCCATTAGTTCCTCCCATTAGTTCCTCCCATTAGTTCCTTCCATTAGTTCCTTCCATTAGTTCCTCCCATTAGTTCCTCCCATTAGTTCCTCCCATTAGTTCCTTCCATTAGTTCCTTCCATTAGTTCCTCCCATTAGTTCCTTCCATTAGTTCCTCCCAAGGCAGCAGTTACTCTTCCTGGGGTCTAGCAACATTAAGGCAGTTATAAACAATTTAAAATATTTAATGACATTACATTTCATAACACTTTTCACCACATATTAAGTGTGTTCCCACAAGTCTCTACTACCACATATTTACATTACAAAATCCATATGTACATGTGTGTAGAGTGTATCTTACTATGTGTAAGTGTGTGTCTGTACCTTTGTGTGTGTGTCTCTTCACAGTCCCCACTCTTCCATTAGGTGTATTTTTACCTGCTTTTTAAATCTGATTCTACTGTTTGCATCAGGATGTGGAATAGAGTTCCATGTAGCCATGGCTCTACATAAAACTGTGCCTCCCAGAGTCTGTTCTGGACATGGGGACTGTGAAGAGGCCTCTGGTGGCATGTTTTGTGGGGTATACATGGGTGTCTGAGCTGTGTGCTAGTATATTAAACAGGCAGCTCAGTGCATTCAGCATGTCAACTCTTCTTACAAAAACAATTAGTGATGAAGTCATTCTCTCCTCCACTTTGAGCCACCATGAGAGAATCACATGCATATTATTAATGTTAGCTCTTCCTGTAAGGGCCAGCCATGCTGCCCTGTTCTGAGACAATTGTAGTTTTCAGAGTAACCTCTTTGTGGCACCTGAACACATGACTGAACAGTAGTCCAGGTGCGACAAAACTAGCCTGTGGGAGCTGCCTTGTTGATAGTGTTGTTAAAAAGGCAGAGGAGCGCTTTATTATGGACAGACTTAGCTATTATTGTATCAACATGTTTTGACCATGACAGTTGGTCAACTTGCCTAATTTCCACATTATTTATTGCAAGATTTAGTTGAGGTTTAGGATTTAGTGAATGATTTGTCCCAAATACAATGCTTTTAAGTTTTGAAAATATTTAGAACTTATTCCTTGCCACCCATTCTGAAACTAACTGCAGCTCTTTGTTAAGTGTTGCAGTGATTTCACCCACTGTAGTAGCTGATGTGTAGAGTGTTGAGTCATCCGCATACATAGACACACTGGCTTTACCAAAAGGCTAGTGGTATGTCATTAGTAAAGATTGAAAAAGTAAAGGGCCTAGACAACTGACCTGGGGAATTCCTGATTCTACTTGGATTATGTTGGAGAGGCTTCCATTAAAGAACACCCTCTGTGTTCTGTTTGACAAGTAACTCTTCATCCACAATATAGTTGTCACGGTCGTCGTATGGAGGAGACCAAGGCACAGCGTGGTAAGCCTACATACTTCTTTAATAAAGAAAGAACACTGAACAAACTAACATAATGAACCTTGACGCAAATATGAGTAGTGCAGACAGGAAACTAAACATAGAATAAGAACCCACAAATACCCTATGGCAAATGGCTAACTAAATATGGTCCCCAATCAGAGACAACGATAGACAGCTGCCTCTGATTGGGAACCAATTCAGGCCACCATATACCTAGACTTACAAAACCCCTTAGATATACAAAAACCCCTAGACAATACAAAAACTAACATACCCACCCTAGTCACCCTGACCTGACCAAAATAATAAAGAAAACAAAGATAATTAAGGTCAGGGTGTGACAATAATAGGGGGTGTAAAGCCATAACACATACGTTTTTCCAGCAGAAGACATTTTGGCAATGATCAACATTGCCAAAAGCCACACTGAAGTCTAACAAAACAGCTCCTACAATCTTTGTATCTTCAATTTCTTTCCGCCAATCATCAGTCATTTGTGTAAGTGCCATGCTTGTTGAATGTCCTTCCCTTTAAGTGTGCTTCCCTAAAGTTTGATAAGGGTTGGTAAAAGGCTGATTGGTCAGCTATTTGAGCCAGGACAGGGGGCTTTATTATTCTTGGGTAGCAGAATAACTTTTGCTTCCCTCCTGGCCTGGGGGCACACACCTTCTAGTAGGCTTAGATTGAAGGAATGGCAAATAGGAGTGGCAATATCGTCTGCTTTTAATTCTGTCATTTTCCATCCAAGTTGTCAGACCCCGGTGGCTTGTCATTGTTGATAGACATTACAATCATATTGCATTTGAAGGAACCATAAGATGTCATATAGAATTTTCTGATATTGAAAGCCTGTCGCATGCTTCCCAGTCAACAACTCATGCACATTTCTAATTCAATTCTGTGACTTTTTTTTATTAGTTTCATTTTGAGCACACACATTTTTTCTTGAGGCAAGTCAAAATTTGGTAGCCGAAGTCTACGCCCCTTCGTCGGTGATTGGTCAACAGTACTACTCCTAATAGGAGTAGGAACTATGGACGGGATTCATTCAATGAGACACAACTAGTTAAAAAAATATATATTACTTACTTCACCAAGCATCTTCGTTTAGATGTACAGCTGCATGACTGAGACCTCTGCAAAAAAATGTGGATTTATCTTAGAATAATTCGGACTATTTTGAGGAAGTGTATACTGGCTATGGTGTTGTTACGGCATCTCAAGAGTTTTTTTTAATCCCTTTGTTTTTCACGTTAAGTTCTTTAAAGGGAGTATGTGAGGAACACATGTTTGCGTTGCCTAACCAAGGTCTGCTAGGAGCAGTGGTATGTCTTGTGGTATGTCTTGTGCTTTGTCTTTACACAGTAGTTGTACTTTTTTCTGCTTTTCATTATTTAGTCCATAGGTGGAAGTTGTTATCCCTGTGTATTCACATGAGGGAACCAACTATAGGCCCTATTCAAATTCCATATACGTTTCCTTACTCCCTTCCTTGGAGGAATCACTGTTAAATAACATGACTGAACAGGTGAAAGTCTTGTGGGAATCAACCCAATGATCTCACCTTTAATAATGTCATGTAGATCATTCACAATTTTGCACAGCCTTATCGGTGTCTTGGGGAAATAAATTGTAGTGTCACAAAACATCACCTATATCAGCACAACTATACACATTTTGTCTGGTGCAAATAGTTGAGAAAATAAACGAATGCAGGTCGTTTCAGGAGGATGTGATGTTCAGTCCTAGCCTGGTTCCAGATCTTGTTTGTGCTGTCTTGCCAACTTGGCAAGGCTGTCTATCTAATTGTCTATCTGCCACTAACTTTGTCATGACAACACAAACATTGTCTACTTGGTAAGACACAAACAGATCTGGGACAAGGTTAGTTGAGTTATGTAACACAAATACTGCTTCTCAATCCGCCACATCTGCCGATTTCGCACTTCCGCATCTGCAGTGAACAGGGGGCAGACCATGAGACATCCTGAGACGGTCTTCAAACTAATATGACCACTCTATGGAAAGATGAGACATCCTGAGACGGTCTTCAAACTAATATGACCACTCTATGGAAAGATGAGACATCCTGAGACGGTCTTCAAACTAATATGACCACTCTATGGAAAGATGAGACATCCTGAGACGGTCTTCAAACTAATATGACCACTCTATGGAAAGATGAGACATCCTGAGACGGTCTTCAAACTAATATGACCACCCTATGGAAAGATGAGACATCCTGAGACGGTCTTCAAACTAATATGACCACTCTATGGAAAGATGAGACATCCTGAGACGGTCTTCAAACTAATATGACCACCCTATGGAAAGATGAGACATCCTGAGACGGTCTTCAAACTAATATGACCACTCTATGGAAAGATGAGACATCCTGAGACGGTCTTCAAACTAATATGACCACTCTATGGAAAGATGAGACATCCCGAGACGGTCTTCAAACTAATATGACCACTCTATGGAAAGATGAGACATCCCGAGACGGTCTTCAAACTAATATGACCACCCTATGGAAAGATGAGACATCCTGAGACGGTCTTCAAACTAATATGACCACCCTATGGAAAGATGAGACATCCTGAGACGGTCTTCAAACTAATATGACCACCCTATGGAAAGATGAGACATCCTGAGACGGTCTTCAAACTAATATGACCACCCTATGGAAAGATGAGACATCCTGAGACGGTCTTCAAACTAATATGACCACCCTATGGAAAGATGAGACATCCTGAGATGGTCTTCAAACTAATATGACCACCCTATGGAAAGATGATCCTGAGACGGTCTTCAAACAATATGACCACTCTATGGAAAGATGAGACATCCTGAGACGGTCTTCAAACTAATATGACCACCCTATGGAAAGATGAGACATCCTGAGACGGTCTTCAAACTAATATGACCACCCTATGGAAAGATGAGACATCCTGAGACGGTCTTCAAACTAATATGACCACCCTATGGAAAGATGAGACATCCTGAGACGGTCTTCAAACTAATATGACCACCCTATGGAAAGATGAGACATCCTGAGACGGTCTTCAAACTAATATGACCACCCTATGGAAAGATGAGACATCCTGAGACGGTCTTCAAACTAATATGACTACCCTATGGAAAGATGAGACATCCTGAGACGGTCTTCAAACTAATATGACCACCCTATGGAAAGATGACTCTCACGACTACGACCCCCACAAGTGTCACTGGAATCGTCTGAAGGTAACCGGTTTTAAAAAATGAATGGAAGTATGGAGGTAGTTTTGTCCTACCCCCAAAAAGTATTAAATATGTTTTCAAAAAACAAAATATTTCCTGAGGTTTCTCATACGTATGTCCTACGTATGTCCTAGACATAGGACAGACACATCAAAACCTTATTCCTTATGATCTATTTTTTGACTGTCTTTTTCAATGTGTTTTGATAGTAGTAAAGGCCAAATTCAATATTTTATCAAATCATTTAAAAAATATTTTTTAAATATATATATTTATTTAAATTCTTAATCAAATAGCTAAATTATCCATGATATGACCATCTTTCTTTAATATATGGTTTTCTTTTACTATATAACAACAATGCACCACAGCCCCATTCCAAGACGGACCAAATAAGAAACAACCTAATCCATTCTAGAACAAGGCTCCAATGCAACAAAATGCAAAAAAAGTCAGGGGGTGTGGACGCCCCCCAAACGCACCGCGCACACAATGATAGAAAAGGAAACAAACCTTGCATTTTTCACCCACCTCCACCCCACACAACTGATTGGCTCAAACGCATTAAGAAGGAAAGAAACTCCACAAATGAACTTTTAACAAGGCACACCTGTTAATTGAAATGCATTCCAGGTGACTACCTCATGAACCTGGTTGAGAGAATCCCAACCAGAATCTCACTGGTCCTCTACACCAGACTGTGTGAGTAGGTATCAATCTCACTGGTCCTCTACACCAGACTGGGTGAGTAGGTATCAATCTCACTGGTCCTCTACACCAGACTGGATGAGTAGGTATCAATCTCACTGGTCCTCTACACCAGACTGGGTGAGTAGGTATCAATCTCACTGGTCCTCTACACCAGACTGGATGAGTAGGTATCAATCTCACTGGTCCTCTACAACAGACTGGGTGAGTAGGTATCAATCTCACTGGTCCCCTACACCAGACTGGTTGAGTAGGTATCAATCTCACTGGTCCTCTACACCAGACTGGGTGAGTAGGTATCAATCTCACTGATCCCTACACCAGACTGGGTGAGTAGGTATCAATCTCACTGGTCCTCTACACCAGACTGGGTGAGTAGGTATTAATCTCACTGGTCCTCTACACCAGACTGGGTGAATAGGTATCAATCTCACTGCTCCTCTACACCAGACTGGGTGAGTAGGTATCAATCTCACTGGTCCTCTATACCAGACTGGGTGAGTAGGTATCAATCTCACTGGTCCTCTACACCAGACTGGTTGAGTAGGTATCAATCTCACTGATCCCTACACCAGACTGGGTGAGTAGGTATCAATCTCACTGGTCCCTACACCAGACTGGGTGAGTAGGTATCAATCTCACTGGTCCTCTACACCAGACTGGGTGAGTAGGTATCAATCTCAATGGTCCCTACACCAGACTGGGTGAGTAGGTATCAATCTCACTGGTCCTCTACACCAGACTGGGTGAGTAGGTATCAATCTCACTGGTCCTCTACACCAGACTGGGTGAGTAGGTATCAATCTCACTGGTCCTCTACACCAGACTGGGTGAGTAGGTAGGTCCCTACACCAGACTGGGTGAGTAGGTATCAATCTCACTGATCCCTACACCAGACTGGGTGAGTAGGTATCAATCTCACTGGTCCTCTACACCAGACTGGGTGAGTAGGTATCAATCTCACTGGTCCTCTACACCAGACTGGGTGAGTAGGTGTCAATCTCACTGGTCCTCTACACCAGACTGGGTGAGTAGGTATCAATCTCACTGGTCCTCTACACCAGACTGGGTGAGTAGGTATCAATCTCACTGGTCCTCTACACCAGACTGGGTGAGTAGGTATCAATCTCAATCTCACTGGGTGAGTCCTCACTACACCAGACTGGGTGAGTAGGTATCAATCTCACTGGTCCTCTACACCAGACTGGGTGAGTAGGTATCAATCTCACTGGTCCTCTACACCAGACTGGGTGAGTAGGTATCAATCTCACTGGTCCTCTACACCAGACTGGGTGAGTAGGTATCAATCTCACTGGTCCTCTACACCAGACTGGGTGAGTAGGTGTCAATCTCACTGGTCCTCTACACCAGACTGGGTGAGGGTATCAATCTCACTGGTCCTCTACACCAGACTGGGTGAGTAGGTATCAATCTCACTGGTCCCTACACTGTAGGTATTAATCTCACTGGTCCTCTACACCAGACTGGGTGGTATCAATCTCACTGGTCCTCTACACCAGACTGGGTGAGTAGGTATCAATCTCACTGGTCCTACACCAGACTGGGTGAGTAGGTATCAATCTCACTGGTCCTCTACACCAGACTGGGTGAGTAGGTATCAATCTCACTGGTCCCTACACCAGACTGGGTGAGTAGGTATCAATCTCACTGGTCCTCTACACCAGACTGGGTGAGTAGGTATCAATCTCACACCAGACTGGGTGAGTAGGTATCAATCTCACTGGTCCTCTACACCAGACTGGGTGAGTAGGTATCAATCTCACTGGTCCTCTACACCAGACTGGGTGAGTAGGTATCAATCTCACTGGTCCTCTACACCAGACTGGGTGAGTAGGTATCAATCTCACTGGTCCTCTACACCAGACTGGGTGAGTAGGTATCAATCTCACTGGTCCCTACACCAGACTGGGTGAGTAGGTATCAATCTCACTGGTCCTCTACACCAGACTGGGTGAGTAGGTATCAATCTCACTGGTCCTCTACACCAGACTGGGTGAGTAGGTATCAATCTCACTGGTCCTCTACACCAGACTGGGTGAGTAGGTATCAATCTCACTGGTCCTCTACACCAGACTGGGTTGAGTAGGTATCAATCTCACTGGTCCTCTACACCAGACTGGGTGAGTAGGTATCAATCTCACTGGTCCTCTACACCAGACTGGGTGAGTAGGTATCAATCTCACTGGTCCTCTACACCAGACTGGGTGAGTAGGTGAGTAGGTATCAATCTCACTGGTCCTCTACACCAGACTGGGTGAGTAGGTATCAATCTCACTGGTCCTCACCAGACTGGGTGAGTAGGTATCAATCTCACTGGTCCTCTAGACTGGGTGAGTAGGTATCAATCTCACTGGTCCTCTACACCAGACTGGGTGATCAATCTCACTGGTCCTCTACACCAGACTGGGTGAGTAGGTATCAATCTCACTGGTCCTCTACACCAGACTGGGTGAGTAGGTATCAATCTCACTGGTCCTCTACACCAGACTGGGTGAGTAGGTATCAATCTCACTGGTCCTCTACACCAGACTGGGTATCAATCTCACTGTGAGTAGGTATCAATCTCACTGGTCCCTACACCAGACTGGGTGAGTAGGTATCAATCTCACTGGTCCTCTCAGACTGGGTGAGTAGGTATTAATCTCGGTCCCTACACCAGACTGGGTGAGTAGGTATCAATCTCACTGGTCCTCTACACCAGACTGGTTGAGTAGGTATCAATCTCACTGGTCCTCTACACCAGACTGGGTGAGTAGGTATCAATCTCACTGGTCCTCTACACCAGACTGGGTGAGTCCACTGGTCCTCTACACCAGACTGGGTGAGTAGGTATCAATCTCACTGGTCCTCTACACCAGACTGGGTGAGTAGGTATCAATCTCACTGGTCCCCTACACCAGACTGGGTGAGTAGGTATTAATCTCACTGGTCCTCTAGACTGTGATCAATCTCACTGGTCCTCTACACCAGACTGGGTGAGTAGGTGTCAATCTCACTGGTCCTCTACACCAGACTGGGTGAGTAGGTATCAATCTCACTGGTCCTCTATACCAGACTGGGTGATTAGGTATCAATCTCACTGGTCCCCTACACCAGACTGGGTGAGTAGGTATCAATCTCACTGGTCCTCTACACCAGACTGGATGAGTAGGTATCAATCTCACTGGTCCTCTACACCAGACTGGGTGAGTAGGTATCAATCTCACTGGTCCTCTACACCAGACTGGGTGAGTAGGTATCAATCTCACTGGTCCCTACACCAGACTGGATGAGTAGGTATCAATCTCACTGGTCCTCTACACCAGACTGGGTGAGTAGGTATCAATCTCACTGGTCCTCTACACCAGACTGGATGAGTAGGTATCAATCTCACTGGTCCTCTACAACAGACTGGGTGAGTAGGTATCAATCTCACTGGTCCCCTACACCAGACTGGTTGAGTAGGTATCAATCTCACTGGTCCTCTACACCAGACTGGGTGAGTAGGTATCAATCTCACTGATCCCTACACCAGACTGGGTGAGTAGGTATCAATCTCACTGGTCCTCTACACCAGACTGGGTGAGTAGGTATTAATCTCACTGGTCCTCTACACCAGACTGGGTGAATAGGTATCAATCTCACTGCTCCTCTACACCAGACTGGGTGAGTAGGTATCAATCTCACTGGTCCTCTATACCAGACTGGGTGAGTAGGTATCAATCTCACTGGTCCTCTACACCAGACTGGTTGAGTAGGTATCAATCTCACTGATCCCTACACCAGACTGGGTGAGTAGGTATCAATCTCACTGGTCCCTACACCAGACTGGGTGAGTAGGTATCAATCTCACTGGTCCTCTACACCAGACTGGGTGAGTAGGTATCAATCTCAATGGTCCCTACACCAGACTGGGTGAGTAGGTATCAATCTCACTGGTCCTCTACACCAGACTGGGTGAGTAGGTATCAATCTCACTGGTCCTCTACACCAGACTGGGTGAGTAGGTATCAATCTCACTGATCCCTACACCAGACTGGGTGAGTAGGTATCAATCTCACTGGTCCCTACACCAGACTGGGTGAGTAGGTATCAATCTCACTGATCCCTACACCAGACTGGGTGAGTAGGTATCAATCTCACTGATCCTCTACACCAGACTGGTTGAGTAGGTATCAATCTCACTGGTCCTCTACACCAGACTGGGTGAGTAGGTATCAATCTCACTGGTCCTCTACACCAGACTGGTTGAGTAGGTATCAATCTCACTGGTCCTCTACACCAGACTGGGTGAGTAGGTATCAATCTCACTGATCCTCTACACCAGACTGGGTGAGTAGGTATCAATCTCACTGGTCCTCTACACCAGACTGGGTGAGTAGGTATCAATCTCACTGATCCCTACACCAGACTGGGTGAGTAGGTATCAATCTCACTGGTCCTCTACACCAGACTGGGTGAGTAGGTATCAATCTCACTGGTCCTCTACACCAGACTGGGTGAGTAGGTATCAATCTCACTGGTCCTCTACACCAGACTGGGTGAGTAGGTATTAATCTCACTGGTCCTCTACACCAGACTGGGTGAGTAGGTATCAATCTCACTGGTCCTCTACACCAGACTGGGTGAGTAGGTATCAATCTCACTGGTCCTCTACACCAGACTGGATGAGTAGGTATCAATCTCACTGGTCCCTACACCAGACTGGGTGAGTAGGTATTAATCTCACTGGTCCCTACACCAGACTGGGTGAGTAGGTATCAATCTCACTGGTCCTCTACACCAGACTGGTTGAGTAGGTATCAATCTCACTGATCCCTACACCAGACTGGGTGAGTAGGTATCAATCTCACTGGTCCTCTACACGAGACTGGGTGAGTAGGTATCAATCTCACTGGTCCCTACACGAGACTGGGTGAGTAGGTATCAATCTCACTGGTCCTCTACACCAGACTGGGTGAGTAGGTATCAATCTCACTGATCCCTACACCAGACTGGGTGAGTAATTTTAATAGTAAAATGAAATATTGTCATTTAGAAGACGGTTTTATTCAAGGCCACTTAAAGAACTGTCAACATAGACAGTGAATGCGGGACTCAAACCCACAACCCTGGTGTTGCCATGGCCACACTAACCCACAACCCTGGTGTTGCCATGGCCACACTCTAACCCACAGATCCATTCATTTTACCCAGCACCAAAAATGGTTCCCTTATGAGGACAAACTGAAGAACCCTGTATGGTTCTACTTAGCACCTTTTGTTCTAAGAGTGTAACGTGTCCCTTCCTTCTCCCTCAGGTCCTCTCCTGGAAGTGTAAGCTCCCCCTACAGACCATAATGCGTCTGCTGCAGGTGCTGGTCCCACAGGTTGAGAAGATCTGTATCGACAAGTAAGTCAAACATCACTGGTCATATTGGTCATCAAAGGTTTACTTCTATGAAGTGTCAGTAGATGCTGTGAAGTTATTTTATTATATATATTGTAAGTTATATTATTATATATATTATAAGTTATATTATAATATATTTTCTAACTTTGCTCCCAACCCCCTCATACAACACACACCATCCATTTTGGAAGAAACACTTTAATGACTGATGATATTTAAATATCTGTTTTTATGTATGTGGAGCCAAAAATATATTTTCCCTCTCTCTCTCAGAGGTTTGACAGACGAGTCTGAGATCCTGAAGTTCCTCCAGCATGGTACCCTGGTGGGCCTCCTGCCCGTCCCCCATCCCATCCTCATCCGGAAGTACCAGGCCAACGCCGGCACGGCCATGTGGTTCCGCACCTACATGTGGGGAGTGGTCTACCTGCGGTGAGTAGGGCATGATGGGAGCTGTAGTCCTATGGTATTTCACTCATTTTCATGATTCATGTGGGGTTTCATCTGTGTACTTCTTTCTTCTGGGATGTGTTCATTTGGCAACAAACGTTCCAATGCGTTCTCTCTTCCTCTTAGATCTAAGAGGAAATAGTCTTCCAATGTATTTAACATTTGAAACCTTTATTTGTCTTCACAGCAACGTGGACCCACCCATCTGGTACGACACGGACGTACGTCTCTTTGAGATCCAGAAGATGTAGATAACAGTGAAGAGATGTTGACTGAAGATGGGACTACTTCCTGTCTTGTTCCTGCCCCTTCCTCCTACTGGCACTCTCTCCCTTGAACCTCACCTACCTTCAACTTGCCTCATCATCATCATGCTTGCCCCTCACACCTTCTCTTTGACTTTCCCCCGGTTGTGCAAACGTAATGTGGACAATATTGATAAAGGGGGGATAGCTAGCACCTACTCCAAAAGCAGGAGGTTGAGTTGTACAGGGTTTGAATTACAGGGGGGCTAAGAGGGGCTGGGCACCCCTTTTACAAATCAGGACCCATATCAGAATTGAAATATCTATGTGAAGCCATACCAGAAGTGTCAAAGACATAAACAATGGGCACCCACAAGGGTCAATGTGTAATTCAAACCCCTAGACATGGATGAGGATAGGACTATTATCTACACTGTGTAAGTACACCCTGAAACCTCAAGACTACAGAATGTCTGTCAAAGCACTGAGACATTAGTGTTAGCAAGCAAACTGTCTTTCCGTCTCCCTTCCTAATCATGGACTCCATGTTAAAGCTCTGTGTGAAAATCAGCTTTGATGGAGAGAGTATGGAGAGAGTGATGGAGAGAGTATGGAGAGAGTGATGGAGAGAGTATGGAGAGAGTGATGGAGAGAGTATGGAGAGCGTGATGGAGAGAGTGATGGAGAGAGTATGGAGAGAGTATGGAGAGAGTGATGGAGAGAGTATGGAGAGCGTGATGGAGAGAGTGATGGAGAGAGTATGGAGAGAGTATGGAGAGAGTGATGGAGAGAGTGATGGAGAGAGTATGGAGAGAGTGATGGAGAGAGTATGGAGAGAGTATGGAGAGAGTATGGGAGACATTGGTTACATTTTATTATATGACCTTTATGAAGACATTATATAAACTTATACATGTTCAGAAATGATTATACATTTGTAGGAATTACAATGCTTCTAAATACAGAAATGTTTACTGTTGCTTATTCATTAAATGTATTATAAAGTGTCAAAATTACGCTTTTAGTTAGCAGCCTAAAATAATCTTGGATGGCATTGCTATTTCACATGAATTGTATTTGACACATTAAAGTGAGAACGTGTCATGTTGTGAAATTGCACTTCCTCAAATGAGACCTTACTGCTGTGGTCTTTGTAAAGTGGCAATGTGACAAGGGATTGTATCTCGTCAAGAACTTGAAAAGGACACTATTGTCTGTTCCAGACTGAAAGAAACAAATATCCCAACTGACTTTATGTTATTGTGTAAAAGTCAAAGGCTATATTTTTTATTTCATTTTATTTTTTTATTTGACCTTTATTTAACCAGGCAAGTCAGTTAAGAACAAATTCTGATTTTCAATGACAGCCTAGGAACAGTGGGTTAACTGACTGTTCAGGGGCAGAACGACAGATTTGTACCTTGTCAGCTCGGGGGTTTGAACTCGCAACCTTCCGGTTACTAGTCCAACGCTCTAACCACTAGGCTACCCTGCCGCCCCAATATCTTACATATACGTTGTAATATTTGTCTGCATATCATTCTGCAATCAGCATTGTCGACTGTAAATACTGTGTTTGATGTTTAAAGTATAATTTTTTTCTTGAATTATACAGAATACTATATTATAAATTATTCATAAAGGAACCAGCAAAGCCTTTCAATTATTTTATTTGTATTTATTTATTAGTTCCTTCCATTAGTTCCTCCCATTAGTTCCTTCCATTAGTTCCTCCCATTAGTTCCTCCCATTAGTTCCTTCCATTAGTTCCTCCCATTAGTTCCTCCCATTAGTTCCTTCCATTAGTTCCTCCCATTAGTTCCTCCCATTAGTTCCTCCCATTAGTTCCTTCCATTAGTTCCTCCCATTAGTTCCTCCCAAGGCAGCAGTTACTCTTCCTGGGGTCTAGCAACATTAAGGCAGTTATAAACAATTTAAAATATTTAATGACATTACATTTCATAACACTTTTCACCACATATTAAGTGTGTTCCCACAAGTCTCTACTACCACATATTTACATTACAAAATCCATATGTACATGTGTGTAGAGTGTATCTTACTATGTGTAAGTGTGTGTCTGTACCTTTGTGTGTGTGTCTCTTCACAGTCCCCACTCTTCCATTAGGTGTATTTTTACCTGCTTTTTAAATCTGATTCTACTGTTTGCATCAGGATGTGGAATAGAGTTCCATGTAGCCATGGCTCTACATAAAACTGTGCCTCCCAGAGTCTGTTCTGGACATGGGGACTGTGAAGAGGCCTCTGGTGGCATGTTTTGTGGGGTATACATGGGTGTCTGAGCTGTGTGCTAGTATATTAAACAGGCAGCTCAGTGCATTCAGCATGTCAACTCTTCTTACAAAAACAATTAGTGATGAAGTCATTCTCTCCTCCACTTTGAGCCACCATGAGAGAATCACATGCATATTATTAATGTTAGCTCTTCCTGTAAGGGCCAGCCATGCTGCCCTGTTCTGAGACAATTGTAGTTTTCAGAGTAACCTCTTTGTGGCACCTGAACACATGACTGAACAGTAGTCCAGGTGCGACAAAACTAGCCTGTGGGAGCTGCCTTGTTGATAGTGTTGTTAAAAAGGCAGAGGAGCGCTTTATTATGGACAGACTTAGCTATTATTGTATCAACATGTTTTGACCATGACAGTTGGTCAACTTGCCTAATTTCCACATTATTTATTGCAAGATTTAGTTGAGGTTTAGGATTTAGTGAATGATTTGTCCCAAATACAATGCTTTTAAGTTTTGAAAATATTTAGAACTTATTCCTTGCCACCCATTCTGAAACTAACTGCAGCTCTTTGTTAAGTGTTGCAGTGATTTCACCCACTGTAGTAGCTGATGTGTAGAGTGTTGAGTCATCCGCATACATAGACACACTGGCTTTACCAAAAGGCTAGTGGTATGTCATTAGTAAAGATTGAAAAAGTAAAGGGCCTAGACAACTGACCTGGGGAATTCCTGATTCTACTTGGATTATGTTGGAGAGGCTTCCATTAAAGAACACCCTCTGTGTTCTGTTTGACAAGTAACTCTTCATCCACAATATAGTTGTCACGGTCGTCGTATGGAGGAGACCAAGGCACAGCGTGGTAAGCCTACATACTTCTTTAATAAAGAAAGAACACTGAACAAACTAACATAATGAACCTTGACGCAAATATGAGTAGTGCAGACAGGAAACTAAACATAGAATAAGAACCCACAAATACCCTATGGCAAATGGCTAACTAAATATGGTCCCCAATCAGAGACAACGATAGACAGCTGCCTCTGATTGGGAACCAATTCAGGCCACCATATACCTAGACTTACAAAACCCCTTAGATATACAAAAACCCCTAGACAATACAAAAACTAACATACCCACCCTAGTCACCCTGACCTGACCAAAATAATAAAGAAAACAAAGATAATTAAGGTCAGGGTGTGACAATAATAGGGGGTGTAAAGCCATAACACATACGTTTTTCCAGCAGAAGACATTTTGGCAATGATCAACATTGCCAAAAGCCACACTGAAGTCTAACAAAACAGCTCCTACAATCTTTGTATCTTCAATTTCTTTCCGCCAATCATCAGTCATTTGTGTAAGTGCCATGCTTGTTGAATGTCCTTCCCTTTAAGTGTGCTTCCCTAAAGTTTGATAAGGGTTGGTAAAAGGCTGATTGGTCAGCTATTTGAGCCAGGACAGGGGGCTTTATTATTCTTGGGTAGCAGAATAACTTTTGCTTCCCTCCTGGCCTGGGGGCACACACCTTCTAGTAGGCTTAGATTGAAGGAATGGCAAATAGGAGTGGCAATATCGTCTGCTTTTAATTCTGTCATTTTCCATCCAAGTTGTCAGACCCCGGTGGCTTGTCATTGTTGATAGACATTACAATCATATTGCATTTGAAGGAACCATAAGATGTCATATAGAATTTTCTGATATTGAAAGCCTGTCGCATGCTTCCCAGTCAACAACTCATGCACATTTCTAATTCAATTCTGTGACTTTTTTTTATTAGTTTCATTTTGAGCACACACATTTTTTTCTTGAGGCAAGTCAAAATTTGGTAGCCGAAGTCTACGCCCCCTTCGTCGGTGATTGGTCAACAGTACTACTCCTAATAGGAGTAGGAACTATGGACGGGATTCATTCAATGAGACACAACTAGTTAAAAAAAAATATATATTACTTACTTCACCAAGCATCTTCGTTTAGATGTACAGCTGCATGACTGAGACCTCTGCAAAAAAATGTGGATTTATCTTAGAATAATTCGGACTATTTTGAGGAAGTGTATACTGGCTATGGTGTTGTTACGGCATCTCAAGAGTTTTTTTTAATCCCTTTGTTTTTCACGTTAAGTTCTTTAAAGGGAGTATGTGAGGAACACATGTTTGCGTTGCCTAACCAAGGTCTGCTAGGAGCAGTGGTATGTCTTGTGGTATGTCTTGTGGTATGTCTTTACACAGTAGTTGTACTTTTTTCTGCTTTTCATTATTTAGTCCATAGGTGGAAGTTGTTATCCCTGTGTATTCACATGAGGGAACCAACTATAGGCCCTATTCAAATTCCATATACGTTTCCTTACTCCCTTCCTTGGAGGAATCACTGTTAAATAACATGACTGAACAGGTGAAAGTCTTGTGGGAATCAACCCAATGACCTCACCTTTAATAATGTCATGTAGATCATTCACAATTTTGCACAGCCTTATCGGTGTCTTGGGGAAATAAATTGTAGTGTCACAAAACATCACCTATATCAGCACAACTATACACATTTTGTCTGGTGCAAATAGTTGAGAAAATAAACGAATGCAGGTCGTTTCAGGAGGATGTGATGTTCAGTCCTAGCCTGGTTCCAGATCTTGTTTGTGCTGTCTTGCCAACTTGGCAAGGCTGTCTATCTAATTGTCTATCTGCCACTAACTTTGTCATGACAACACAAACATTGTCTACTTGGTAAGACACAAACAGATCTGGGACAAGGTTAGTTGAGTTATGTAACACAAATACTGCTTCTCAATCCGCCACATCTGCCGATTTCGCACTTCCGCATCTGCAGTGAACAGGGGGCAGACCATGAGACATCCTGAGACGGTCTTCAAACTAATATGACCACTCTATGGAAAGATGAGACATCCTGAGACGGTCTTCAAACTAATATGACCACTCTATGGAAAGATGAGACATCCTGAGACGGTCTTCAAACTAATATGACCACTCTATGGAAAGATGAGACATCCTGAGACGGTCTTCAAACTAATATGACCACTCTATGGAAAGATGAGACATCCTGAGACGGTCTTCAAACTAATATGACCACCCTATGGAAAGATGAGACATCCTGAGACGGTCTTCAAACTAATATGACCACTCTATGGAAAGATGAGACATCCTGAGACGGTCTTCAAACTAATATGACCACCCTATGGAAAGATGAGACATCCTGAGACGGTCTTCAAACTAATATGACCACTCTATGGAAAGATGAGACATCCTGAGACGGTCTTCAAACTAATATGACCACTCTATGGAAAGATGAGACATCCCGAGACGGTCTTCAAACTAATATGACCACTCTATGGAAAGATGAGACATCCCGAGACGGTCTTCAAACTAATATGACCACCCTATGGAAAGATGAGACATCCTGAGACGGTCTTCAAACTAATATGACCACCCTATGGAAAGATGAGACATCCTGAGACGGTCTTCAAACTAATATGACCACCCTATGGAAAGATGAGACATCCTGAGACGGTCTTCAAACTAATATGACCACCCTATGGAAAGATGAGACATCCTGAAAACTAATATGACCACCCTATGGAAAGATGAGACATCCTGAGACGGTCTTCAAACTAATATGACCACCCTATGGAAAGATGAGACATCCTGAGACGGTCTTCAAACTAATATGACCACCCTATGGAAAGATGAGACATCCTGAGATGGTCTTCAAACTAATATGACCACCCTATGGAAAGATGAGACATCCTGAGACGGTCTTCAAACTAATATGACCACCCTATGGAAAGATGAGACATCCTGAGACGGTCTTCAAACTAATATGACCACTCTATGGAAAGATGAGACATCCTGAGACGGTCTTCAAACTAATATGACCACCCTATGGAAAGATGAGACATCCTGAGACGGTCTTCAAACTAATATGACCACCCTATGGAAAGATGAGACATCCTGAGACGGTCTTCAAACTAATATGACCACTCTATGGAAAGATGAGACATCCTGAGACGGTCTTCAAACTAATATGACCACCCTATGGAAAGATGAGACATCCTGAGACGGTCTTCAAACTAATATGACCACCCTATGGAAAGATGAGACATCCTGAGACGGTCTTCAAACTAATATGACCACCCTATGGAAAGATGAGACATCCTGAGACGGTCTTCAAACTAATATGACCACCCTATGGAAAGATGAGACATCCTGAGACGGTCTTCAAACTAATATGACCACCCTATGGAAAGATGACTCTCACGACTACGACCCCCACAAGTGTCACTGGAATCGTCTGAAGGTAACCGGTTTTAAAAAATGAATGGAAGTATGGAGGTAGTTTTGTCCTACCCCCAAAAAAGTATTAAATATGTTTTCAAAAAACAAAATATTTCCTGAGGTTTCTCATACGTATGTCCTACGTATGTCCTAGACATAGGACAGACACATCAAAACCTTATTCCTTATGATCTATTTTTTGACTGTCTTTTTCAATGTGTTTTGATAGTAGTAAAGGCCAAATTCAATATTTTATCAAATCATTTAAAAAATATTTTTTAAATATATATATTTATTTAAATTCTTAATCAAATAGCTAAATTATCCATGATATGACCATCTTTCTTTAATATATGGTTTTCTTTTACTATATAACAACAATGCACCACAGCCCCATTCCAAGACGGACCAAATAAGAAACAACCTAATCCATTCTAGAACAAGGCTCCAATGCAACAAAATGCAAAAAAAGTCAGGGGGTGTGGACGCCCCCCAAACGCACCGCGCACACAATGATAGAAAAGGAAACAAACCTTGCATTTTTCACCCACCTCCACCCCACACAACTGATTGGCTCAAACGCATTAAGAAGGAAAGAAACTCCACAAATGAACTTTTAACAAGGCACACCTGTTAATTGAAATGCATTCCAGGTGACTACCTCATGAACCTGGTTGAGAGAATCCCAAGAGTCTGCAAAGCTGTCATCAAGGCAAAGGGGTGCTATTGGAAGAATCTCAAATATAAAATATATTTTTGGTTACTACATGATTCCTTATGTTTTATTTAATAGTTTTGATGTCTTCACTACTATTCTACAATGTAGAAAATAAGAAAAAATTAAGAAAAACCCTTGAATGAGTAGGTGTTCTAAAACTTTTGACAGGTAGTGTATGTCACTCAATTCAGTACTTCCTAGTTCCATGTATAAAACTGTTATTTCAGTTATATTGAAACTAGGAAAATGTAGGTCCTCCCAAG
Source organism: Oncorhynchus nerka (assembly GCF_034236695.1). Taxonomy (NCBI): domain Eukaryota; kingdom Metazoa; phylum Chordata; class Actinopteri; order Salmoniformes; family Salmonidae; genus Oncorhynchus; species Oncorhynchus nerka. The sequence continues at coordinate 41,223,935 of NC_088421.1, read as the reverse complement.
TGGTGCAGTGGTCTAAGGCACTGCATTGATCTCCAGCTGTGGTTTGAGTCCAGGCTTGACTTAGCCGGCCGTGACCTGGCGACAGGTGGGGGGGACGCACAATTGGCTCGTGGTCTGGGTTAGGGAGGGTTTGGCTGGCAGGGATGTCCTTGTCCCATCGTGCTCTAGTGGCGGGCCGGGCGCAATACGCGCTGACACGGTCGCCTCTCCCGAGTCCGTACTGGAGTTGCAGTGATGAGACAAGACTGTAACTACCAATTGGATACCATGAAAACATTTTTTTTTATTTTTTTTTATTTTTTTATTTCACCTTTATTTAACCAGGTAGGCTAGTTGAGAACAAGTTCTCATTTGCAACTGCGACCTGGCCAAGATAAAGCATAGCAGTGTGAACAGACAACACAGAGTTACACATGGAATAAACAATTAACAAGTCAATAACACAGTAGAAAAAAAAATGGGCAGTCTATATACAATGTGTGCAAAAGGCATGAGGAGGTAGGCGAATAATAATATGTAGCGAGGGCCAGCCGACTAGAGCATACAAGTCGCAGTGGTGGGTGGTATAAGGTGCTTTGGTGACAAAACGGATGGCACTATGATAGACTGCATCCAGTTTGCTGAGTAGAGTGTTGGAAGCCATTTTGTAGATGACATCGCCGAAATCGAGGATCGGTAGGATAGTCAGTTTTACTAAGGTAAGCTTGGCGGCGTGAGTGAAGGAGGCTTTGTTGCGGAATAGAAAGACGACTCTTGATTTGATTTTCGATTGGAGATGTTTGATGTGAGTCTGGAAGGAGAGTTTGCAGTCTAGCCAGACACCTAGGTACTTATAGATGTCCACATATTCAAGGTCGGAACCATCCAGGGTGGTGATGCTAGTCGGGCATGCGGGTGCAGGCAGCGATCGGTTGAAAAGCATGCATTTGGTTTTACTCGCGTTTAAGAGCAGTTGGAGGCCACGGAAGGAGTGCTGTATGGCATTGAAGCTCGTTTGGAGGTTAGATAGCACAGTGTCCAATGACGGGCCGAAAGTATATAGAATGGTGTCGTCTGCGTAGAGGTGGATCAGGGAATCGCCCGCAGCAAGAGCAACATCATTGATATATACAGAGAAAAGAGTCGGCCCGAGAATTGAACCCTGTGGCACCCCATAGAGACTGCCAGAGGACCGGACAGCATGCCCTCCGATTTGACACACTGAACTCTGTCTGCAAAGTAATTGGTGAACCAGGCAAGGCAGTCATCCGAGAAACCGAGGCTATTGAGTCTGCCGATAAGAATATGGTGATTGACAGAGTCGAAAGCCTTGGCGAGGTCGATGAAGACGGCTGCACAGTACTGTCTTTTATCGATGGCGGTTATGATATCGTTTAGTACCTTGAGCGTGGCTGAGGTGCACCCGTGACCGGCTCGGAAACCAGATTGCACAGCGGAGAAGGTACGGTGGGATTCGAGATGGTCAGTGACCTGTTTGTTGACTTGGCTTTCGAAGACCTTAGATAGGCAGGGCAGGATGGATATAGGTCTATAGCAGTTTGGGTCCAGGGTGTCTCCCCCTTTGAAGAGGGGATGACTGCGGAAGCTTTCCAATCCTTGGGGATCTCAGACGATATGAAAGAGAGGTTGAACAGGCTGGTAATAGGGGTTGCGACAATGGCGGCAGATAGTTTCAGAAATAGAGGGTCCAGATTGTCAAGCCCAGCTGATTTGTACGGGTCTAGGTTTTGCAGCTCTTTCAGAACATCTGCTATCTGGATTTGGGTAAAGGAGAACCTGGAGAGGCTTGGGCGAGGAGCTGCGGGGGGGGCGGAGCTGTTGGCCGAGGTTGGAGTAGCCAGGCGGAAGGCATGGCCAGCCGTTGAGAAGTGCTTATTGAAGCTTTCGATAATCGTGGATTTATCGGTGGAGACCGTGTTACCTAGCCTCAGTGCAGTGGGCAGCTGGGAGGAGGTGCTCTTATTCTCCATGGACTTCACAGTGTCCCAGAACTTTTAGGAGTTGGAGCTACAGGATGCAAACTTCTGCCTGAAGAAGCTGGCCTTAGCTTTCCTGACTGACTGCGTGTATTGGTTCCTGACTTCCCTGAACAGTTGCATATCACGGGGGCTGTTCGATGCTATTGCAGTCCGCCACAGGATGTTTTTGTGCTGGTCGAGGGCAGTCAGGTCTGGAGTGAACCAAGGGCTGTATCTGTTCTTGGTTCTGCATTTTTTGAACGGAGCATGCTTATCTAAAATGGTGAGGAAGTTACTTTTAAAGAATGACCAGGCATCCTCAACTGACGGGATGAGGTCAATGTCCTTCCAGGATACCCGGGCCAGGTCGATTAGAAAGGCCTGCTCACAGAAGTGTTTTAGGGAGCGTTTGACAGTGATGAGGGGTGGTCGTTTGACTGCGGCTCTGTGGCGGATACAGGCAATGAGGCAGTGATCGCTGAGATCCTGGTTGAAGACAGCGGAGGTGTATTTGGAGGGCCAGTTGGTCAGGATGAAGTCTATGAGGGTGCCCTTGTTTACAGAGTTAGGGTTGTACCTGGTGGGTTCCTAATGATTTGAGTGAGATTGAGGGCATCTAGCTTACATTGTAGGACTGCCGGGGTGTTAAGCATATCCCAGTTTAGGTCACCTAACAGAACAAACTCTGAAGCTAGATGGGGGGCGATCAATTCACAAATGGTGTCCAGGGCACAGCTGGGAGCTGAGGGTGGCCGGTAGCAGGCGGCAACAGTGAGAGACTTATTTCTGGAGAGGGTAATTTTCAAAATTAGTAGTTCGAACTGTTTGGGTATGGACCTGGAAAGTATGACATTACTTTGCAGGCTATCTCTGCAGTAGACTGCAACTCCGCCCCCTTTGGTAGTTCTATCTTGACGGAAGATGTTATAGTTGGGTATGGAAATCTCTGAATTTTTGGTGGCCTTCCTGAGCCAGGATTCAGACACGGCAAGGACATCAGGGTTAGCAGAGTGTGCTAAAGCAGTGAGTAAAACAAACTTAGGGAGGAGGCTTCTGATGTTGACATGCATAAAACCAAGGCTTTTTCGATCACAGAAGTCAACAAATGAGGGTACCTGGGGACATGCAGGGCCTGGGTTTACCTCCACATCACCCGCGGAACAGAGAAGGAGTAGTATGAGGGTGCGGCTGAAGGCTATCAAAACTGGTCGCCTAGAGCGTTGGGGGCAGAGGATAAGAGGAGCAGGTTTCTGGGCATGGTAGAATATATTCAGGGCATAATGCGCAGACAGGGGTATGGTGGGGTGCGGGTACAGCGGAGGTAAGCCCAGGCACTGGGTGATGATGAGACAGGTTGTATCTCTGGACATGCTGGTTGTAATGGGTGAGGTCACCGCATGTGTGGGAGGTGGGACAAAGGAGGTAACAGGGGTATGCAGAGTGGGTCTAGGGGCTCCATTGTGAACTAAAACAATTATAACTAACCTGAACAACAGTATACAAGGCATATTGACATCTGAGAGAGACATACAGCGAGGCATACAGTAATCACAGGTGTTGAATTTGGAAAGCTAGCTAAAAACAGTAGGCGGGGCTAATCCGCTAGCACAACAAACAGCAGGTAAAATGGCGTTGACTAGGCAACGGGGCCGACAGGTAAGACAAACAAGCAGAAAGGAGTACCGTGATTAATGGACAGTCCAGCGTGCGTCAGCTATGTAGCCAAGAGATCAGTGTCCAGGGGGCAGCGGTGGATGGGCAGGGGAGCTGGGCTGGCGAGTGTTATCCAGGTTTTTTAAAAAAAACTAACAATGACTAACTAGCTTGTAGCTAGTTAGCTGGTTAGCGTCTGGAGGTTCTTGAGTGTGTCATAAAAATAAGAGTAAAAGTAATAGCGATTCCGTATCACATTGGGTGAGGCAGGTTTCCGGAAGGTATAAACAAATTAAAAATCAAAAAGAGATAGAAAGTAAATGGGGTCAGAGAGTGATTGGGACGCGGTGGTTCAGACGGTTAGCAGGCCTGTGCTAACAAGCTAACAGTTCGTAGGCCCGAGCTAGACAAGGTAGCAGTTAGCGGACCGGAGCTTGACAAGCCGTTAGCAGTCCGAATTAGCAAGCAGGGAGATAGCGAGGGCTAGAGAGTTAACCTTTGGGGGACGTCGCGATGGGGTGAGTCTGTTTAATCCTCTTCATGCGGTGAGCTGGAGATACAGCGATTCAGAAAGCTCGCGGGCCTTGGCCAGCAGATGGATCTTTGGCGATGTCGCAGCGGAAAAGCCTGTTGAAACCCCCTCGGACGATTATGTCGGCGGACCAGTCGTGATGGATCGGCGGGGCTCCGTGTCGGCAGTAGAGGATCAGTAGAGGGTCCAGGCCAATTGGCAAATTAGGTATCTTTGGACCTCTTCGGCTAGTCGGGAGATGGGCTTAGCTCGAGGCTAGCTCCAGGCTAACTGGTGCTTGCTCTGGGACAGAGACGTTAGCCAGGAGTAGCCACTCGGATTGCAGCTAGCTATTTACGATGATCCGGTATAAAGGTTCAGAGCTTGCGGTAGGAATCCGGAGATGTGGGAGAGAAAAAGCAGTCTGATATGCTTTGGGTAGATGTCGCGCTGGTGTCCTAGTTAGCGTTGAAGACCGCTAGCAGTGGCTAGCTAGTAGCTAGTTAGCGGCTAGCTTCTGATGAGGGTTCCGATTCTAAAGTATAGAAAAAGCAGATCCGTACCACATTGGGTGATGCGGGTTGCAGGAGAGTATATTCAGCCTGTAGTTGGAAAGTGAGATTAAAATATGTACGAAATATATACAGAAAAAAAACGAGGAAAAACTATATTTACACTATACAGGACGGGACAAGACAAAACACACGTCCGACTGCTACGCCATCTTGGCATCAACTATGATTACTGGAAAGTGTAATAAATTGTGACAATAAAATAATAACAAGGGTTATAATACCAATATTAAAAACTCAATGCCCCCCCTTTCCTGAGAATACTTTAAAATCTAAAAATCATCTGGGAAAAAATGAAATAATGGCAATAGAAAAATAATAACTCATGATCTACAGCAATTCTTTAAGTGGACGACAGTTTTCTTTTAATCTTAGGCTGCTTAATAAGTGTCACGTTCTGACCTTAATTTCCTTTGTTTTGTCATTATTTAGTATGGTCAGGGCGTGAGTTGGGGTGGGCAGTCTATGTTTGTTTTTCTATGATTTGGGTACTTCTATGTTTCGGCCTAGTATGGTTCTCAATCAGAGGCAGGTGTCATTAGTTGTCTCTGATTGAGAATCATACTTAGGTAGCCTGGGTTGCACTGTGTGTTTGTGGGTGATTGTTCCTGTCTCTGTGTTTACACCAGATAGGACTGTTTGGGGTTTTCACGGTTCTTGTTTTTGTATTCAGTTGTTCATGTGTACATTTACGTATTAAAAGAACCATGGACACTTACCACGCCGCATATTGGTCCTCTGATCCTTTTTGCCTCTCCTCTTCGGAAGAAGAGGAGGAAATCCCTTACAATAAGTGACAACGAACAACAAATGTATAAAGATAACTTTATTCCATTACTCAATAATATGAAAGCAGATCTAATTAAATGGAACAATCTTCCCATACATTTTACAGGTAGAATAAACCTCTTCAAAATGCTATGGCTCCTAAAGTTTTTGTATTTATTTTCGGTAATACCGATTACCGTGGCGAATACATTTTTTAAATGTTAACTCGGTCATTACAGACTTGATGGGCAAATACAATTCATAGAATAGAAAGGAAAGTTTTCCATCTTCCTAAATTTGAGGGTGGTTTTAACCATCCAGACGTGGAGTTGTATCAACTCGCCACCCAAGGCTTTTACTTGAGACATATAGTTGAATACACTAAAGATGAACAATGGGTAAGTATTGAAGATGCGAATGCTCATCCCCGGAATCTTTTTACATGTTTATTTTCAAAGGATAAAGATAAGAACATTAACAACTTCACAGATAAGAACAATATAACAATATGGAAGAACATATTCTTGTAACGTATTCTACAAGAACCAACATCACACCCTAAAAACACAACCTTATGGAACAATTCTTGGATAGCTTTTCAGAATTCACCGATAAATTGGTCCACATGGAAAACTAAAGGCATAGAAACTGTAAATGACTTGGTAACAGGAAATAAATGACATCATTAAAAAGTAAGTTTGGACTAACCAATGTAGATGTTTTGAAATACATGCAATTTAGAAGTTATTTGTAAAAAAAAAATGCAATTTGAAATCGTTTGGACATCAGAGCAACCTTTAAAAATTAAAAAATGTAATAATAATGTTCATATGATAGGGAAGAAAACCTTGCAGAGAGCCTATCCAACTGACTATCTCCTAGAAAAATTATATAAGCTCTAGGAACCAATAATTAAAAAGAATTGACGTTGACACAAGGAGGGAAAGTTGGAACATAACTAACGAAATTATGCTTAATCCAGTATAAATTAACGCATAGATATTTTTGATACAAGAGACAGAATTCACATATTCTTCAGCACATGGGCAGAGTCATGTCTTAAGTGTAAAACTAACAATGACTCAATAATCCATGCTTTCTGGGAATGTTATAAAGTCCAAAAGTTGTGGGCGGAGCTAGAAAATTGGCTGTCAGAAGTATTACAATGTAAACTTACTTTTAATCTGTCTGTCTGGACATTTCAAGACATGGCATATGGGGGGGGTAGTGAGATACCCAATGGGCTGCAAGATTCTCTTCTCATCACTCATCTTGAAAATATGTATACAAAAAACATAGAAATCAATCCACCATCACTAACACAATGGAAAAATAGAATGATTTATTATTGAAATGTTGAAATAGCATGGGCCACTGAGAAAAACAAATTGGTACAATTTAAGGCCAAGTGGCAATAATTCAGGCACTAGGGATGGGCATGTGAGCATGCAGGTCTGGGCAGATGAGACATAGTAGTTGTTCTAGGGATGGGCATGTGCGCATGCATGTCTGGGCAGTTGAGACATAGTTGTTGTTCTAGGGATGGGCATGTGAGCATGCATGTCTGGGCAGGTGAGACAGTTGTTGTTCTAGGGATGGGCATGTGAGCATGCAGGTCTGGGCAGATGAGACGTAGTTGTTGTTTCTGTGCGGCTGTAAATGGTTGTTCATATGTATACATTTGTATTTCTTGTGGGTATAAAATAAAACATGTTATAATATTTAATAAAAAATATTATACAAAAAATAGTTCAGAATGGTTTCTGTCATTTTCCAGCTTATGAGGTTAAGAAGACCTCAAAGAGGCTGGCGACTGAGTGCATACGGTAAAAGATTCCGAAGGGGAGTCCGATATTCACAACAGCCGCCCACATGGTGAACTCGTAAAACTCTGCTCCAATCGTGTTGTCAAACTGGGGGCGGGCGCCAAACGCCGGCATGATCCAGAGCTGTCAACGGAAACAGAGTAAAGATGTTCAGTCCAATCTTTCAACTTAAACATACTAGTTAGGATCATACTCTACCATGATGTATTGTACTGTAGAAATAACCAGTAAACTCGTTTTCATGAGCAAGTTATGCAAACATATATTTGTTTTACTTTAAATGATGGTTCAGCAGTTTCATCTTATTTTCGAAGTACCTAGGGTGTTGAAGTTTATTCCAAATGCTTCTCCCCAATTTCGTGGTATACAATTGGTAGTTACAGTTTTGTCCCATCGCTGCAACTCCCATACGGACTCGGGAGAGGCGAAGGTCGAGAGCCGTGCGTCCTCCAAAACACAACCCAGCCAAGCCACACTGCCTCTTGACACAACGCACACTTAACCTGGAAGCCAAACGCACCAATGTTTCGGAGGAAACACCGTACACCTGGCGACCGTGTCAGCGTGCATTGCGCCCGGCACGCCACAGGAGTCGCTATTGTGCGTTGGGACAAGAACATCCCTGCCAGCCTAACCCAGACGACACTGGGCCAATTGTGCCCCGCCTCATGGGTCTCCTAGTCGCGGCCAGCTGCCACAGAGCATGGACACAAACCAAGATCTCTAGTGGCACAGCTAGAACTGTGATGCAGTACAGCTAGCACAGTGATGCAGTGCCTTAAACCACCGCGCAACTCAGGAGGCCCTAGTTTTATCCAAACTTAATAAAAACGGTTTTGGATGAAAGGACAACATCCTAGGTTAACAAGCCCTTTAAAAGAGCCATTTTGAAAAGGACAGTGGTGGGTACTCAGTAGGCTACTCACAAGGATGTTGCAGAGCAGCAGAAATGCACAGATCTCCTTCAGGGCCCTCCTCTTCCAGGTCAGCCTATGGCGCTGAGGTAGGGGGGAGCTAGAAGGAGCAGAAGGAGCAACATGCATACTGTGAACTGTGAAGGCCGGGGACGTCTTGGTCTCCATGAATGTCCCTGGGAGGTTGTGTATGTCTCTATGGGCTTGGGCTTGAAGGACGTATGGATTTGTGAATACAGAGGCCCGGTGGATGTCTTCGTGGAAGGGCTCACGATGCAGGCCCTCGATGATGAAGATGTTCTGCAGGCAGAGCTGGATCACAGTGAGCAGGGAGACAGCCAGGTTGAGAGCGTTGAGGTGGCCCTCGGCCCCCGTTGCCACCACAGCCACGATGGTGAAATAACAGATGGTGAACTGTCCGAATGAGGCGCCGATCAGCAAGCCTACATCCAGGCTCCGTGTGGGGTTCTTCCCCGACACGTGGTCCCTCTGGTCCAGCCGGTAGATGGCGCAACCAGCCACGGTCGAGACGGACATGAGCGTCACAGCCACCGTGTTCATCACGTAGTGTATCATCAGCGCCGTGTCACGTTTCCCCGGGTCCCCCGACTCCACGTCCACCTTGTAGATAACAAAGGTTCCCAGGCCCGCCACCAGCATGACCAGCCCGACCGCAGGCCCCACCAGCACGTCCTTCAGGCGGAAATGGAGCGCGTGGTGGTTGTGCTCGTCTACCAGGCGGCCCACGTTCTTCCACATGACGTAGGCCATGGCCGAGGCAAACAGGCTGTACTCGATGTTGAAGGGGTACAGGTAGTAATAGGCCTTTTCTAAGACGGCACAGGCAGAGTGGCTGCAGTTACAGCTGCTGGATCCACCAGGGGCTGAAATAAAATCACACATGAGCTTTATTGTTTGACTCTGAGGTGATGTTTTGTTATGTCGGTTGGTTGTATTTCATAGTCGACGGTAATTCTATTTAAATACAGTAAGTTCAGAAAGTAAACTGAAAATGTATTTTATTTTATTGATCCTTCATTTAAACAAGGAATTCCCATTTCAGTTTACATACTGAATTGAAATGGAATTGAACCCTTAAACAAGGAATTCCCATTTCAGTTTACATACTGAATTGAAATGGAATTGAACCCTTAAACAGGAAATTCCCATTTCAGTTTACATACTGAATTGAAATGGAATTGAACCCTTAAACAAGGAATTCCCATTTCAGTTTACATACTGAATTGAAATGGAATTGAACCCAACCCTGTAGTATTTCACTTAGATTTTCTAGAGAAGATTCAACAGCACAATGTTCTCTACCTCTGATGTCATAGGAATGTGTGCTGTTGCCGTCCTCTGGTAGAACAACAGTCTGGTGTATGGACTCCTCTGTGACCGCTGCCATCCACAACATCAGATTGGTAGACAGAGTCAACATCAGCCCACAGCTTCAAGAGGGAAACACAAGAGTTCAGAATAGAATAGAATAGAATACTAACTATTTGTATATCCTATTTAACTCTGTAAGAATAGAATAGAAGAGAACAGAACTGAATTTAATAGAATAGAGTAGACTTCATGTTTCCCAAGCAAAATGTAAGGTCAACCGGCAGGGTTTAAATGTCCAAACATCAATCAAACATCAATTTACAACATCAATAAATAAATCAATTCAATTATACAGTAGCAGTTAGTTACCCTCACCGAGTTATGTTCCGTTGTAGCTGTACACAGTCTTTAGCGTGGAGCCAGAGGAAGTATGTCTGAGAAAGATACAATGATCACCTATACTTGCATTTCTCCCACCAGCCAAATCCCTCAGTGGTTTCCGTCATATCACCTAATGGAAGCTCCATTTGAGATGTCAGAACTTGTGTTCTTACCTGGACAAGTATGAATACAGCTTGTACGACAGGGAACGCTATCTTCACAGCAGAGTCACAGTGCAGGTAGCCTACGTAGTTAGCAATCTTAAACACGTCCATAATCAGACTGCATAAGCCAAACAGCACCAGTCCACCTACAGAAAACAACTCACACTTATTCAATAATCACACTCATTAAAAACAATGGGTGAATGTAAAACTTTGTCTAGGTATAGTGAATGATATCCTATTAGAATAGAACTCTTCCCCAATCCAAAAAGAGATTATTCATGTCCAGTGATTTTAACAGAAATAAATATTATTAAATGGATGCTCTGGCATTTTGGCAATGAGGCCCTTAATCTACTTCAATCAATCAATCAGATGTATTTATAAATCCCATTTCACATCAGCAGATGTCACAAAGTGCTGAAAAGGAACCCAGTCTAAAACCCCAAATAGCAAGCAATGCAGTTGTAGAAGCACGGTGGCTAGGAAAAACAGCAGCAGGCCAGGGCCAACTACTTCCCCAGAGTCAGATGTACTCTTGGATACCATGTCCAGTGATTTTAACAGAAAGAGAGATGATTAATTTCCAGTGATTTTAACAGAGAGAGAGATTATTAATGTCCAGTGATTTTAACAGAAAGAGAGATGATTAATTTCCAGTGATTTTAACAGAGAGAGAGATTATTAATGTCCAGTGATTTTAACAGAGAGAGAAATTATTCATTTCCAGTGATTTTAACAGAGAGAGAGAGATTATTAATGTCCAGTGATTTTAACAGAGAGAGATTATTAATTTCCAGTGATTTTAACAGAGAGAGAGATTATTAATTTCCAGTGATTTTAACAGAGAGAGAGAGATTATTAATTTCCAGTGATTTTAACAGAGAGATGATTAATTTCCAGTGATTTTAACAGAGAGAGAGAGATGATTAATTTCCAGTGATTTTAACAGAAAGAGAGATTATTAATTTCCAGTGATTTTAACAGAGAGAGAGATTATTAATTTCCAGTGATTTTAACAGAGAGAGATTATTAATGTCCAGTGATTTTAACAGAGAGATTATTCATTTCCAGTGATTTTAACAGAGAGAGAGAGAGAGATTATTAATGTCCAGTGATTTTAACAGAGAGAGAGAGATTATTCATTTCCAGTGATTTTAACAGAGAGAGAGAGATTATTAATTTTCAGTGATTTTAACAGAGAGAGAGATTATTAATGTCCAGTGATTTTAACAGAGAGAGAGATTAACAGAGAGAGATTATTAATTTCCAGTGATTTTAAAAGAGAGAGAGATTATTAATGTCCAGTGATTTTAACAGAGAGATTATTAATTTCCAGTGATTTTAACAGAGAGATTATTAATTTCCAGTGATTTTAACAGAGAGAGAGAGATTATTAATTTCCAGTGATTTTAACAGAGAGAGAGAGAGATTATTAATTTTCAGTGATTTTAACAGAGAGAGAGATTAATAATGTCCAGTGATTTTAACAGAGAGATTATTAATTTCCAGTGATTTTAACAGAGAGAGAGATTATTAATTTCCAGTGATTTTAACAGAAAGATAGATTATTAATTTTGATTTTAACAGAGAGAGAGATGATTAATGTCCAGTGTCTGAATCCTGGCTCAGGAAGGCCACCAAAAATCCTGAGATTTCCATACCCAACTATAACATCTTCCGTCAAGATAGAACTGCCAAAGGGGGAGGAGTTGCAGTCTACTGCAGAGATAGCCTGCAAAGTAATGTCATACTTTCCAGGTCCATACCCAAACAGTTCGAACTACTAATCTTGAAAATTACTCTCTCCAGAAATAAGTCTCTCACTGTTGCCGCCTGCTACCGACCCCCCTCAGCACCCAGCTGTGCCCTGGACACCATTTGTGAATTGATTGCCCCCCATCTAGCTTCAGAGTTTGTTCTGTTAGGTGACCTAAACTGGGATATGCTTAACACCCCGGCAGTCCTACAATCTAAGCTAGATGCCCTCAATCTCACACAAATCATCAAGGAACCCACCAGGTACAACCCTAAATCTGTAAACAAGGGCACCCTCATAGACAGCATCCTGACCAACTGGCCCTCCAAATACACCTCCGCTGTCTTCAACCAGGATCTCAGCGATCACTGCCTCATTGCCTGTATCCGCTACGGAGCCGCAGTCAAACGACCACCCTTCATCACTGTCAAACGCTCCCTAAAACACTTCTGTGAGCAGGCCTTTCTAATCGACCTGGCCCGGGTATCCTGGAAGGACATTGACCTCATCCCGTCAGTTGAGGATGCCTGGTCATTCTTTAAAAGTAACTTCCTCACCATTTTAGATAAGCATGCTCTGTTCAAAAAATGCAGAACGAAGAACAGATATAGCCCTTGGTTCACTCCAGACCTGACTGCCCTCGACCAGCACAAAAACATCCTGTGGTGGACTGCAATAGCATCGAACAGTCCCCGCGATATGCAACTGTTCAGGGAAGTCAGGAACCAATACACGCAGTCAGTCAGGAAAGCTAAGGCCAGCTTCTTCAGGCAGAAGTTTGCATCCTGTAGCTCCAACTCCAAAAAGTTCTGGGACACTGTGAAGTCCATGGAGAACAAGAGCACCTCCTCCCAGCTGCCCACTGCACTGAGGCTAGGTAACACGGTCACCACCGATAAATCCATGATTATCGAAAACTTCATTTCAGCATTTCTCAACGGCTGGCCATGCCTTCCGCCTGGCTACTCCAACCTCGGCCAACAGCTCCCCCCCCCCCCCCCCCCCCCGCAGCTACTCGCCCAAGCCTCTCCAGGTTCTCTTTTACCCAAATCCAGATAGCAGATGTTCTGAAAGAGCTGCAAAACCTGGACCCGTACAAATCAGCTGGGCTTGACAATCTGGACCCTCTATTTCTGAAACTATCCGCCGCCATTGTCGCAACCCCTATTACCAGCCTGTTCAACCTCTCTTTCCTATCGTCTGAGATCCCCAAGGACTGGAAAGCTGCCGCAGTCATTCCCCTCTTCAAAGGGGGAGTGTTAGAGGAAATTATGGTTGAAATGACTAATTATGTATACATTCCAATCAGAACTGACTAGTCCAAATGCTATAATGTACTGTACATGTGAATTTTCTCTCTTGCTCCCATTCCCAATTGTATATAATGTAGTCAGGAGTTTAGTAACAATGAAGGTATTTTCCTTAGTTCATTCAGTTGTACAAATCTCCAGGTGGCGGTAACGGCCCATCTCCAGATTGTCTAGAATGTTGATTTATACTGACTGGCCTTGACTTCGTGCTGATAATGCGAAGGCTCGAGAGCTAGAGGGCCCCTCTACCTCGTGAAATAGATAGAACGTTTAGAAAACGCTGACGTCATTTTCAGTTTATAACCTGTGGAAATATGTGTATGTGGCAGTACTCACTTGAAATAAACGCTGTTACCTTTGGCTTTTAAAACTGGTCTCAATCTACTTCATGCATAATTAATGAACTTACAACTCATTAATGAATTAGAATGAGTGCGAATCTGTTTTGGCTATAAAACATACAGGAATTTAGAAATTCCACTAACAGGGAGACACCCTGGACCCAAACTGTTACAGACCTATATCCATCCTGCCCTGCCTATCTAAGGTCTTCGAAAGCCAAGTCAACAAACAGGTCACTGACCATCTCGAATCCCACTGTACCTACTCCGCTGTGCAATCTGGTTTCCGAGCCGGTCACGGGTGCACCTCAGCCACGCTCAAGGTACTAAACGATATCATAACCGCCATCGATAAAAGACAGTACTGTGCAGCCGTCTTCATCGACCTTGCCAAGGCTTTCGACTCGGTCAATCACCATATTCTTATCGGCAGACTCAGTAGCCTCGGTTTTTCGGATGACTGCCTTGCCTGGTTCACCAATTACTTTGCAGACAGAGTTCAGTGTGTCAAATCGGAGGGCCTGCTGTCCGGTCCTCTGGAAGTCTCTATGGGGATGCCACAGGGTTCAATCCTCGGGCCGACTCTTTTTTCTGTATATATCAATGATGTTGCTCTTGCTGCGGGCGATTCCCTGATCCACCTCTACGCAGACGACACCATTCTATATACTTCCGGCCCGTCCTTGGACACTGTGCTATCTAACCTCCAAACGGGCTTCAATGGCATACAACACTCCTTCCGTGGCCTCCAACTGCTCTTAAACGCTAGTAAAACCAAATGCATGCTTTTCAACCGTTCGCTGCCTGCACCCGCACGCCTGACCAGCATCACCACCCTGGATGGTTCCAACCTTGAATATGTGGACATCTATAAGTACCTAGGTGTCTGGCTAGACTGTAAACTCTCCTTCCAGACTCATATCAAACATCTCCAATCGAAAATCAAATGAAGAGTCGGCTTTCTATTCCGCAACAAAGCCTCCTTCACTCACGCCGCCAAACTTACCCTAGTAAAACTGACTATCCTACCGATCCTCGACTTCGGCGATGTCATCTACAAAATTGCTTCCAACACTCTACTCAGCAAACTGGATGCAGTTTATCACAGTGCCATCCGTTTTGTCACTAAAGCACCTTATTCCACCCACCACTGCGACTTGTACGCTCTAGTCGGCTGGCCCTCGCTACATATTCGTCGCCAGACCCACTGGCTCCAGGTCATCTACAAGTCCATGCTAGGTAAAGCTCCGCCTTATCTCAGTTCACTGGTCACGATGGCAACACCCATCCGTAGCACGCGCTCCAGCAGGTGTATCTCACTGATCATCCCTAAAGCCAACACCTCATTTGGCCGCCTTTCGTTCTAGTTCTCTGCTGCCTGTGACTGGAACGAATTTCAAAAATCACTGAAGTTGGAGACTTTTATCTCCCTCACCAACTTCAAACATCTGCTATCTGAGCAGCTAACCGATCGCTGCAGCTGTACATAGTCTATCGGCAAATAGCCCACCCATTTTTTCCTACCTCATCCCCATACTGTTTTAATTTATTTACTTTTCTGCTATTTTGCACACCAATATCTCTACCTGTACATGACCATCTGATAATTTATCACTCCAGTGTTAATCTGCAAAATTGTAATTATTCGCCTATCTCATGCCTTTTGCACACAATGTATATAGACTCCCCTTTTTTTTCCTACTGTGTTATTGACTTGTTAATTGCTTACTCCATGTGTAACTCTGTGTTGTCTGCTCACACTGCTATGCTTTATCTTGGCCAGGTCGCAGTTGCAAATGAGAACCTGTTCTCAACTAGCCTACCTGGTTAAATAAAGGTGAAATAAAAATAAAAAATTTAAAAAAAATATTAATTTCCAGTGATTATAACAGAGAGAGAGATTATTAATTTCCAGTGATTTTAACAGAGAGAGAGATTATTAATTTCCAGTGATTTTAACAGAGAGAGAGATTATTAATTCCCAGTGATTTTAACAGAGAGAGAGATTATTAATTTCCAGTGATTTTCAGGGGAAAAACAAAAACTGTGAACTCTGGAAAAGTTTCTGGAATTTAGCAGCTGTAGACCCAGAAGATCAGAAAAGTGTCTTCTCTTACCCCTGAGCCACACAGGCCCGGCATAGCTATCCTTGTAGAGCACGGCATGATCTTCCCTGGATGTGTAGATGGTGTAGTACAGCATCCAGGCAGTGGTGAGGATGACGAGGACGATGAGGAAGATCTGCAGGTTGATGGCGTTGATCTTAACGTTGTTGAAGACACTGCCACTGACCAGAGCAATACCTAGGATCAGGACGTTGACCGTGATGATGCTAGAGAGTAGCCAGCTGCGCTTACGGCCCCTCTCCCTCACCGTGCCCCTGCTGGTCGAGAAGACGTCGCTCCCCCTCATCATACTCCCCGCCTGGACACCCAAGTGGATGGAATGCCGGATGGAAGGGAGGGTGGGCGGGGGGGATATGTAGCCCTCCTCAACCTCCATCTCAGCTTCAGATGTCATCTTGCTGGATTCGCGTGAAAAGAAACCAAAGGTCAAGTCCATGATGTTTCTCATTCTGCAAAGGTCTAGTCCACAGTTTGTTTGTGATTTGTTACAATCCAAGCTCGCTCTGTTCAAAATGAACACCTAACCGTCCACTCAAAGCCTCTGCCTGTATAAGGAGGTCCCTCCTTCCCGTAACCCAGCTTCTAACCTCATTTCATCATCAATGTCAAGCCCATCAGTGATATGACATTGTTTATCATCAGAAGCAGTGCCCCGCCCATTATGCTCCTGCTGTAACGATAGACCACGAGGGATACGAACCATAGACCACAATGGGGGGTAATTTACAATTACACATTAACACAGGAACCAGCATCACCCTTCATGTCCTGAAGTGGTTTAACAGAGCTGGAATGTTGGCTTCATTATATGATGGGGCCATAAAGGCCACTAGGGACAATAGCTCATCTGTTCACCCCCTTTCTTTATGACTCTGAATGGCCCTGAGGTTGACAGGAAATCGAAGACAGACACCTTAGGCAAATCAGCTGACCACCTTGATTATCCCTATAAATTACATAACTTGTTTAGAGACGTCAGATCAAGTTTTTAAGAAGCACGGCCACACCTGTTAAATGAATTATCCGGAATGGCGGCAGTGGTCTAAGGCACTGCATCTCAGTGCAAGAGGTGTAACTACAGTCCCTGGTACAGTCCAGGTTTGGCTGGAGTAGGCTGTCATCGTAAATAAGAATTGGTTCTTAACTGACATGCCTAGTTAAATAAAACAAACAAATAAAATGGGAGCAGTTCAGTCATCTTCAGCCAATACATCCAGCCTTCAACATGTTCTTACAGCCTATATTCTTACCTCCTTGTTGATTGATATCCATTGAATTGTGTCCATTTCCTGTTTTAGAAAGATTTGCACACATATGAAAAGATAGATGGTGTCATCTTAAAAGGAATGAAGTGGTGAATAAAGAGCTCAGCCATGTGCTCCTTGTCAGTAACAACCACATCATCAACATTATGGGACATGTGCTCCTTGTCAGTAACAACCACATCATCAACATTAAGGGACATGTGCTCCTTGTCAGTAACAACCACATCATCAACATTATGGGACATGTGCTCCTTGTCAGTAACAACCACATCACCAACATTATGGGACATGTGCTCCTTGTCAGTAACAACCACATCATCAACATTAAGGGACATGTGCTCCTTGTCAGTAACAACCACATCATCAACATTAAGGGACATGTGCTCCTTGTCAGTAACAACCACATCATCAACATTAAGGGACATGTGCTCCTTGTCAGTAACAACCACATCATCAACATTAAGGGACATGTGCTCCTTGTCAGTAACAACCACATCATCAACATTAAGGGACATGTGCTCCTTGTCAGTAACAACCACATCATCAACATTAAGGGACATGTGCTCCTTGTCAGTAACAATGACATCATCAACATTAAGGGACATGTGCTCCCTGTCAGGAACAACCACATCATCAACATTATGGGACATGTGCTCCTTGTCAGTAACAACCACATCATCAACATTAAGGGACACAACATTGCACTCTAAACTCCTCTGTAAACTGGTCATCTCTGTATACCTGTTGCACTCCTCAGATCCTCAAAAGGTTCTACAGCTTCAACATTGAGTGCATCCTGACTGGTTGCATCACTGCCTGGTATGGCAACTGCTCGGCCTCCGACCGCATGGCACTACAGAGGGTAGTGCGTACGGCCCAGTACATTACTGGGGCTAAGCTTCCTGCCTTCCAGACCTCTACACCAGTCGGTGTCAGAGAAAGGCCCGAACCCCTCTTTTACGCTGCTGCTACTCTCTGTTAATCATATATGCATAGTCACTTTAACTATAAATCCATGTACATACTACCTCAATTGGGCCGACCAACCAGTGCCCCCGCACATTGGCTAACTGGGCTATCTACATTGTGTCCCGCCACCCACCAACCCCTCTTTTTACGCTACTTCTACTCTCTGTTCATCATATATGCATAGTCACTTAAACCATACCTACATGTACATACTACCTCAATCAGCCTGATTAACCGGTGCATGTATATAGCCTTGCTACTCTTATAGCCTTGCTACTGTATATAGCCTCGCTACTGTATGTAGCCTCGCTACTGTATATAGCCGTGCTACTGTATATAGCCTCGCTACTGTGTATAGCCTCGCTACTGTGTATAGCCTCACTACTGTATATAGCCGCGCTACTGTATATAGCCTCGCTACTGTATGTAGCCTCGCTACTGTTTATAGCCTCGCTACTGTATATAGCCTCGCTACTGTATATAGCCTCGCTACTGTATATAGCCTCGCTACTGTATATAGCCTCACTACTGTATATAGCCTCGCTACTGTATATAGCCTCGCTACTCTATATAGCCTCGCTACTGTATATAGCCTCGCTACTCTATATAGCCACGCTACTGTATATAGCCTCGCTACTGTATATAGCCTCGCTACTGTATATAGCCTCGCTACTGTATATAGCCTCACTACTGTATATAGCCTCACTACTGTTTATAGCCTCGCTACTGTATATAGCCTCGCTACTGTATATAGCCTCACTACTGTATATAGCCTCGATACTGTATATAGCCTCGCTACTGTATATAGCCTCGCTACTGTATATAGCCTCGCTACTGTATATAGGCTCGCTACTGTATATAGCCTCACTACTGTATATAGCCTCGCTACTGTATATAGCCTCACTACTGTATATAGCCTCGCTACTGTATATAGCCTCACTACTGTATATAGCCTCACTACTGTATATAGCCTCACTACTGTATATAGCATCTCTACTGTATATAGCCTCACTACTGTATATAGCCTCACTACTGTTTTCACTGTTTTTTTTTACTGTTGTTTTTATTTCTTTACTTGTTCACCTAATACCTTTGTTTTTATGTTTTTTTAAATTGCACTTTTGCTTAGAGCCTGGAAGTAAGCATTTCACTGTAAGGTCTACACCCGTTGTATTCGGCGCACGTGACAAATAAACTTTGATTTGAAGACCCACTGGTTGATGCTTATTTATAAAACCCTCTTAGGCCTCACTCCCCCCTATCTGAGATATCTACTGCAGCCCTCTGTCAGGTTCTGACCTTAGTTCTTTTATTATGTCCTTGTTTTAGTATGGTCAGGGCGTGAGTTGGGTGGGTTGTCTATGTTCTTTTTTCTATAATTTGGGATAATTCTGTGTTCGGCCTGGTATGGTTCTCAATCAGAGGCAGCTGTCAATCGTTGTCCCTGATTGAGAATCATACTTAGGGAGCCTGGTTTCACTTTTGAGTTGTGGGTGATTATTTTCCCTGTTAGTGTCTGTGCCACACAGGACTGTTTCGGTTTGATTTACTTCACGTTTATTTTGTTCAGTGTTCGTTATTCATTAAAAAACATGAACACTTACCACGCTGCGTTTTGGTCCTCCGATCCTTCATACTACTCCTCTTCGTCAGAAGAGGAGTAGTATGAAGGATCGGAGGACCCTCATCCTCCACATACAACACCCGTTCTGCCAGTCACATTCTGTTAAAGGTCCCCAAAGCACACACATACTTATAAATTGTTTACTTGTTGCTTATTCATGAAAGTTATTATAACGTGTTGCACAGACATCAAAATTACACTTTTAGATAGTAGCCTAAAATATTATTGGATGGCTTTGCTATTTAACATGAATTGTATTTAATTGACACATTAAAGTGAGAACGTGTCATGTTGTGAACTTGCACTTCCTCCAATGAGACCTTACTGCTGTGGTCTTTGTAAAGTGGCAATGTGACAAGGGATTGTATCTCTTCAGGAACTTGAAAGGACACTATTGTCTGTTCCAGACTGAAAGAAACAAATATCTAAACTGACTTTATGTTACTGTGTAAAAGTCAATGGCTATATCTTACATATACATTGTTATATTTGTCTGCATGTCATTCTGCAATCAGCATCATCAACTGTAAATACTGTGCTTGATGTTTAAAGTAGTATTTCTTTCTTGAATTATGCTGTATAATACTATATTATACATGTTTCATAAAGGAACCAGTAAAGGACCATAAGAAGAATTTTCTGATCCAGAGTTTAGTTGTTTCTTTTTTCTGTTCTTCATTTGGACCATAGATGGCAGTGCTGTCTAACCATCTGCCATCATGTTCCTTAAAAGTGCCTCCTCCGTTATCTTATATTTATTTAACCAGGTAGGCCAGTTGAGAACACCTTTATTTAACCAGGTAGGCCAGTTGAGAACACCTTTATTTAACCAGGTAGGCCAGTTGAGAACACCTTTATTTAACCAGGTAGGCCAGTTGAGAACACCTTTATTTAACTTAGGCCAGTTGATTTATTTAACCAGGTAGGCCAGTTGAGAACACCTTTATTTAACCAGGTAGGCCAGTTGAGAACACCTTTATTTAACCAGGTTTGAGAACACCTTTATTTAACCAGGTGTTGAGAACACAACCAGGTAGGCCAGTTGACACCTTTATTTAACCAGGTAGGCCAGTTGAGAACAAGTTCTCATTTACAACTGCGACCTGGCCAAGATAAAGCAAAGCAGTGCGACACAAACAACAACACAGAGTTACACATGGAATTAACAAGCTTACAGTCAATAACACAGTAGAAAAAAAGAAAGTCTATATACAGTGTGTTCAAATGGCATGAGGAGGTAAGGCAATAAAAGGCCGTAGTAGCCAAGTTATTACAATTTAGTAAATTAACAGTGGAGTGATAGATGTGCAGATGATTATGTGCACGTATGATGTGTAAGTCCTCCCTTCCTTGAAGTAATCACTGACGAAACATGCCTGGAAAGGTGAAAAACATGGGAATCAACTCAATTGTTGCTGTTAATAATAGCACATAGATATTTCACAACTTCACATAGCCTTATAGGTGGCTTCTGAAATATAGATGGCGCTGTTGCTGCTGTTTTGCGAACTCCGACCAACTCTGCTATTTTGTGTTTCTTTTGGCATTTATCTTACTTTATATTTACAAAATGTATCCACTATCATTTGTTATAACCGACGAGAACTTCTAAACATCAGATCTGCAGTTACTTACCCCAATTCTGGATTCAACTTGAACTTGAACTTGACTCATCTGCCCTGGTCTCTTTCTGTAATTCCAAACCACAACAGACACCAGAGAGGCAGGAGAGGGGGATTCCTGACCAGATCAAGGTGAAGGTAAAATCGGCCACCTCTTCCCTCCATTTTATTGCCCAATGTACAGTCACTTGATAATAAGATGTATGACCTCTAAACGCAGATTTGCTACCAACGGGAATTTCGTAACTGAAATATTCAAAGCTTTTCTGAAACATGGCTTTCGGACAAGATACCTGCCTTGGCTATCCAACTTGATGGATTATCCATTCAAGACAGTAGAGTCAGGGAAATCGAGAGGGGGAGGAGTTTGCCTCTTCATCAACAACAAATGATGTGCTGACTCATGTGCAGGGGTAGTCTCGACTCATTTCTCACCTGTCTTGGAATACCTGATGGTCAAATGCCAACCCTTCCACCTCCTGAATGGGTTTTCAGCTGTTATCATGACTGTTGTAAACATTCCACCTCAGGACAGGAAATATAACAAGATGGCACTTAACAAACTGTACTAGGCTATAAACAAGCAGGAAAACGTAGAATCTGGAGGCTGCCTTCCTTGTCGCCGGTGATTTAATTCAGTGTTACTATGACAAGTCATGCCCAACTTCCATCAACACATCTCCTAGACCACTGTTACTCTACCAGCTAGCAAGCATACAAGGCCCTTCCTTGTCCGCAATTCATCAAATCAGATCATTACTCCGTATTCCTGCTTCCTGTTTTCAAGCAGAAGCTCAAACAGGAAATACCTGTGACTCGCACCGTTGAGAAATGGTCATCAGAATCAGAGATTATGCTACAGGACTACTTTGTTTACACTGATTGAAATATGTTCAGATACTCCGCCGACAACATCGACGAGCTCCTCCGTCACCGGCTTCATAAGGAAATGCACTGTTCCCATTGTGAAGGTTTGCTGCTTCCCTGATCAGAATCCTTGTATTAACTCTGAGGTTGGCGCTGAGCTAAAGGACCAGGCTACAGCACACAAGGCTTTCGCAGACAACCCTGAGGCTACAACTGAGGACAGGAACAAGAAGTCCCGCAGAGACCTCCGCAGAGTCATTAAACAAACAAAATAAAAATATAGGTATGAGGTGGAATCATACTACACAGGCTCCGATGCCCACCGCGTTTGGCAGGGGCTACAGTCCATTACAAATGACAAATAAAGACCCAGCCATGTTCCTGCCAATGATGCCTCTCTTCCAGACAAACTCGCTTGAGGGCCCTGTGGCACCGTGAGAGACATGGGCATAGGTGTGGCTGAAGGACTCCCAGTGCAGCACCATGGACAGAGCCACCCACCTCAGCATAGTAGGCAGGTACACTCACTTCAGCACCATGGACAGAGACACTGGCTGCAGCACTGTGGACTCAGTTCCGCACTGTGGAAGGCTGCACTATCTTCAGCACCAGGCCAGCTGAAGACAACACCCAACACAGCTGTGCAGGATTACTAATCAGCACACCTGTAAGGCATTCCCTAATCAACTGACTGGCATAGGTGAGAAGAGGAACTAATGCAGGTTGTTGTCTGGTGCAGAGAGTTGAGAAGAGGAACTAATGCAGGTTGTTGTCTGGTGCAGATACTTGAGAAGAGGAACTAATGCAGGTTGTTGTCTGGTGCAGAGAGTTGAGAAGATACTTGGCACAGCTGTGTGAATTGTCTGCCGCTTTGCCACTAACTTTGACAAGATCTGGGACCAGGCTAGTTGAGCTGTATAACACAAACAGATCTGGGACCAGGCTAGTTGAGCTGTATAACCCAAACAGATCTGGGACCAGGCTAGTTGAGCTGTATAACCCAAACAGATCTGGGACCAGGCTAGTTGAGCAGATCTGGGACCAGGCTAAACAAACAGATCTGGGACCAGGCTAGCTTGACCAGGCTTTGAGCTGTATAACCCAAACAGATCTGGGACCAGGCTAGTTGAGCTTTATAACCCAAACAGATCTGGGACCAGGCTAGTTGAGCTGTATAACCCAAACAGATCTGGGACCAGGCTAGTTGAGCTGTTATAACCCAAACAGATCTGGGACCAGGCTAGTTGAGCTGTGTAACCCAAACAGATCTGGGACCAGGCTAGTTGAGCTGTATAACCAGATCTGGGAAACAGATCTGGGACCAGGCTAGTTGAGCTGTGTAACCCAAACAGATCTGGGACCAGGCTAGTTGAGCTGTGTAACCCAAACAGATCTGGGACCAGGCTAGTTGAGCTGTGTAACCTAAACAGATCTGGGACCAGGCTAGTTGAGCTGTATAACCCAAACAGATCTGGGACCAGGCTAGTTGAGCTGTGTAACCCAAACAGATCTGGGACCAGGCTAGTTGAGCTGTGTAACCTCTGGGACCAGGCTACTGTAGATCTGGGACCAGGCTAGTTGAGCTGTGTAACCCAAACAGATCTGGGACCAGGCTAGTTGAGCTGTGTAACCCAAACAGATCTGGGACCAGGCTAGTTGAGCTGTGTAACCCAAACAGATCTGGGACCAGGCTAGTTGAGCTATCTGTAACAAACAGATCTGGAATCTGGATCTGGGACCAGGCTAGTTGAGCTGTGTAACCCAAACAGATCTGGGACCAGGCTAGTTGAGCTGTGTAACACAGTGGAATCTGGAGTAGACAGAACAGAAAGAGGAAGCCAGATCAGAATACCTTTGATAATACAGAGAAGGGAACACTGGTTAAGTACTGTTTTGGGTGAACTGTACGTAATATTAAAGGGGCAACCTGGGATTCAAACAGGAACAATGCGGTCGTTCCCCCACTTGCTTTGCTGAACACTTGAGGGACGGGAGTGGAGAAATATGCATCCATAGACTGGACTATGCAAAACCTTACCATCCATCAGATTAAAATGATACTTTTAACCATGTTTGTAATCAATGGGGTAATAAAACATATGTTGTGTTACAGGTAAGACAGTTGTTGTAAACTCATGAGATAGTAAAAATAAGTAGTGCCAGTGATTGGTCTGTGTTGTATTACAGTGTGCCACAAAGAAGAATGACTCATATCCCAGAAAATGTTTACATAAATGTATGTGCAATTTATTACAAAGTCATCATCAATTCTAATTCATATAAAACTATTTATACAGTTTACTAGATACAGTTTAATAGCTCACTGATATTGACATTAAAAATGAAATTGAATTGTATAATTGTATTCTGTATATTCTTTCTATATGTTTCAGTGCATGCTCAGGACAGAACAAAGAATAACAATAAAACAGATTGTAAAAAAAAAAGATCTTTATACATTTTCAGAATAGTTTCTGTAATTTTCCTGCTTAGGAGGTTAGGAAGACCTCAAAGAGGCTGGCGACTGAGTGCATACGGTAAAAGATTCCGAAAGGGAGTCCGATATTCACAACAGCCGCCCACATGGTGAACTCGTAAAACTCTGCTCCAATCGGGTTGTCAAACTGGGGCGGCGCCAAACGCCGGCATGATCCAGAGCTGTCAACGGAAACAGAATAAAGATGTTCAGTCCAATCTTTCAACTTAAACATACTAGTTAGGATCATACTCTACTCTGATGTATTGTACTGCACAAATCCTAGGGAGTCCTTTGGCTCATGAGCAAGTTAGGCAAACAGGAAAAATGTAAAGGGAAGGTTCAGTAGTTTCTATTTATTTTCGACCTACTGTACAGACCCACTGGGCCAGACATCAATTCAACGTCTATTCCATGTTGGTTCAATGTAATATCATTGAAACAGAGTTGATTCAACCAGTGAGTACCCTGTGGGTAGGGCGTTTCATCCAAACTTAATAAAAACAGTTTTGGATGAAAGGACAACATCCTAGGTTAACAAGCCCTTTAAAAGAGCCATTTTGAAAAGGACAGTGGTGGGTACTCAGTAGGCTACTCACAAGGATGTTGCAGAGCAGCAGAAATGCACAGATCTCCTTCAGGGCCCTCCTCTTCCAGGTCAGCCTATGGCACTCAGGAAGGGGGGAGCTAGAAGGAGCAGAAGGAGCAACATGCATACTGTGAACTGTGAGGGCCGGGGATGTCTTGGTCTCCATGAATGTCCCTGGGAGGTTGTGTATGTCTCTATGGGCTTGGGCTTGAAGGACGTATGGGTTTGTGAATACAGAGGCCTGGTGCATGTCTTCGTGGAAGGGCTCACGATGCAGGCCCTCGATGATGAAGATGTTCTGCAGGCAGAGCTGGATCACAGTGAGCAGGGAGACAGCCAGGTTGAGAGCGTTGAGGTGGCCCTCGGCCCCCGTTGCCACCACAGCCACGATGGTGAAATAACAGATGGTGAACTGTCCGAATGAGGCGCCGATCAGCAATCCTACATCCAGGCTCCGTGTGGGGTTCTTCCCCGACACGTGGTCCCTCTGGTCCAGCTG
Source organism: Oncorhynchus nerka (assembly GCF_034236695.1). Classification (NCBI taxonomy): domain Eukaryota; kingdom Metazoa; phylum Chordata; class Actinopteri; order Salmoniformes; family Salmonidae; genus Oncorhynchus; species Oncorhynchus nerka. The sequence goes on along the minus strand of NC_088421.1, from coordinate 41,198,409 downwards.
GTAGATGGCGCAACCAGCCACGGTCGAGACGGACATGAGCGTCACAGCCACCGTGTTCATCACGTAGTGTATCATCAGCACCGTGTCACGTTTCCCCGGGTCCCCCTTCTCCACATCCACCTTGTAGATGACAAAGGTTCCCAGGCCCGCCACCAGCATGACCAGCCCGACCGCAGGCCCCACCAGCACGTCCTTCAGGCGGAAATGGAGCGCGTGGTGGTTGTGCTCGTCTACCAGGCGGCCCACGTTCTTCCACATGACGTAGGCCATGGCCGAGGCAAACAGGCTGTACTCGATGTTGAATGGGTACAGGTAGTAATAGGCCTTTTCTAAGACGGCACAGGCAGAGTGGCTGCAGTAACAGCTGCTGGATCCACCAGGGGCTGAAATAAAATCAAACATGAGCTTTATTGTTTGACTCTGAGGTGATGTTTTGTTATGTCGGTTGGTTGTATTTCATAGTCGACGGCAATTCTATTTAAATACAGTAAGTTCAGAAAGTAAACTGAAAATGTATTTTATTTTATTGATCCTTCATTTAAACAAGGAATTCCCATTTCAGTTTACATACTTAGATTTTCTAGAGAGAAGATACAACACAATGTCCTCTACCTCTGATGTCATAGGAATGTGTGCTGTTGTCGTCCACTGGTGGAACAACAGTCTGGTGTATGGACTCCTCTGTGACTGCTGCCATCCACAACATCAGATTGGTAGACAGAGTCAACATCAGCCCACAGCTTCAAGAGGGAAACACAAGAGTTCAGAATAGAATAGAATAGAATACTAACTATTTTTTAAATACTATTTAATTCTGTAAGAATAGAATAGAACAGAACAGAACTGAATTTAATAGAATAGAGTAGACTTCATGTTTCCCAAGCAAAGTTTAAGGTCAACGGGCAATGTTTAAATGTCCAACCATCAATCAAACATAAATTTACAACATCAATAAATTAATCAATTCAGTTCTACAGTAGCAGTTAGTTACCCTCACCGAGTTATGTTCCGTTGTAGCTGTACACAGTCTTTAGCGTGGAGCCAGAGGAAGTATGTCTGAGAAAGATACAATGATCACCTACACTTGCATTTCTCCCACCAGCCAAATCCCTCAGTGGTTTCCGTCATATCACCTAATGGAAGCTCCATTTGAGATGTCAGAACTTGTGTTCTTACCTGGACAAGTATGAATACAGCTTGTACGACAGGGAACGCTATCTTCACAGCAGAGTCACAGTGCAGGTAGCCTACGTAGTTAGCAATCTTAAACACGTCCATAATCAGACTGCATAAGCCAAACAGCACCAGTCCACCTACAGAAAACAACTCACACTTATTCAATAATCACACTCATTAAAAACAATGGGTGAATGTAAAACTTTGTCTAGGTATAGTGAATGATATCCTATTAGAATAGAACTCTTCCCCAATCCAAAAAGAGATTATTCATTTAGTCCAGTGGTATTACCAGACAGTGAATCCTACAGGGTAAGGTTGCAAAATTCCACAAACTTCCCAGATTTCCAGGGATAAAAACTAACAACTGGGAACTCTGGAATTTAGCAGCTGTATACCCAGAAGATCAGAAAAGTGTCTTCTCTTACCCCTGAGCCACACAGGCCCGGCATGGCTATCCTTATAAAGCACGGCATGATCTTCCCTGGATGTGTAGATGGTGTAGTACAGCATCCAGGCAGTGGTGAGGATGATGAGGATGATGAGGAAGATCTGCAGGTTGATGGCATTGATCTTAACGTTGTTGAAGACACTGCCACTGACCAGAGCAATACCTAGGATCAGGACGTTGAAAGTGATGATGCTAGAGAGTAGCCAGCTGCGGTTACGGCCCCTCTCCCTCACCGTGCCCCTGCTGGTCGAGAAGACGTCGCTCCCCCTCATCATACTCCCTGCCTGGACTCCCAAGTGGATGGAACACTGGATGGAAGGGAGGGTGGGCCTGGTGGGCGGGGGATATGTAGCCCTCCTCAACCGCTATCTCAGCTTCAGATGTCATCTTGCTGGATTCGCGTGAAAAGAAGCCAAAGGTCAAGTCCATGATGTTTCTCATTCTGCAAAGGTCTAGTCCACAGTTTGTTTGTGGTTTATTACAATCCAAGCTCGCTCTGTTCAAAATGTCATATCCTTTCCAAAGGTAGAAGCTCTAATGAGTTCAGAAAGTATGTCTGTTCTGATCAGAGTTGTGTGAACACCTAACCGTCCACTCAAAGCCTCTGCCTGTATAAGGAGGTCCCTCCTTCCCGTAACCCAGCTTCTAACCTCATTTCATCATCAATGTCAAGCCCATCAGTGATATGACAATATAAAAGGTTTCTTATCATTTCCCTGTTTATCATCAGAAGCAGTGCCAGTCCACCATGCTTCAACAAATATGAGTTTATCTTGCTTGATTTGGGTCAATGCCAGTGTTTGATTAAATTGAAATGAACAAAGAAATACTCACAGTTCATATTTACTAACACACATTGGTATTTTATCTACACGAGGTCAGGTATGTTTTGTTTCCTGGAAACCAACTTATTATTTTTTATAAAAAAATAGTAGATTCAGTTTCTATCTCATAAGTCTGTTTCTACGGCAGCGCTGACTGTTCCCTAGAACAACAGAAGGCTACTCCCCAATACCCAAACAGAGGTCTGAAAACACAGTGAATCATAGGCTAACATAACGGAAACTGGAAATACCCTACTGGATCTCCGAATTTCCTCATAATATATTAATCATTACACACCATATAGGTGTGCTGGTTCAAAAGTGATTTTTCAAAATGCCTGTGTTGCAGCACTGACAAACTGTCTCGCAGCGACAAGTTTGTTTGCAATCTAACAATAACCTAGCCAATGTAATGAAATATGTGGGGACGTGTTTCTGAAATATTCACATGACGGTGTACTTATTACATCCACTTTGCAGTACATAAACATTTATTTTTAAATCAGCCCAACTGTAAATGCTGATAAAAGTCCAGTTGAAATAGTATTTGTATTTATTTATCACAATACCTTTTTTTACAAAGTGTGAACAGCACTTGATATAGCCTAGTTCTCTTTACTTTTAAGATGAAACTGTAATTAATTGGGTCTACTTATTATAATGCATTGATGGATGTATTAGCATATACATTGTTGTGGAAAATGTAACATTTTATGGATTTTGTGGGTACAAGTCTCTTTAGCTAATCCACTCCTTGTACTCCATGTCATGTACAAAGAGACTGGCCTTTCTTTCAACTTCAAATTCAAACCTTCTATCATTAATGAGAGGATTTGATCCTGATTCAGAGGATTTGATCCTGAGTCGATCAACCTCACAGCTATCCTCCAATCACAATGATTATGCAAATATTGGAACTCCACAGAACACGTTGGTATAGCAACCGTGTTTTATTTGTCCAGGTATGTTCAAAGTTGCTAGCTGAAGTCTAAATTCTCACACTAAATACATACTGCAATTCCAGCCACAAAATTTCAAAATACAACTAACAGCTAAATGTTGTTTTTTGACTTATAAATTCTATTTCCAAGGCACCACATGTTGTCATGGAAAATATGAATGTTATTTCCAATAACCAATGAGCAACTCCACCATAAATCCAGCGAACGTTGAGATTGTGTAAAGGCCAGTCTCTTTGGCAATGACAAGGAGTGGCAAGGAGTAGCATGTTAGTTAAAGAGAGTGGGACTCAGACTACTAGGTTACTTGGGATAGTATCAATTTAATTGGATGCTTATGAATGGGGTTCCAATTGGTCAGTTTGACATTCTATGAATTGATTACAGCCATCCAAATCATCTCAATACAAACGCATTAGAGTGGCAGTCTGGTAAACACACTAGTGGTGAGAAAAGGCTGCAGTACCCAGTATTATTTGCTCAGTTTATCAAAAGCAATTGGTTTCCTGGACTTGACTGAATTATTTATCTAACAGGTCAATAAGAGTGTCAGAAATAATGAGTTACTGAGTTACTTAATTTAAGTACACACAAATGAAAAAAGAAATATCCAAGACAAAGGAGATGATTGTGGACTACAGGAAAAGGAGGACCGAGCACGTCCCCATTCTCATCGACGGGGCTGGAGTGAAGCAGGTCGAGAGCTTCAAGAACCTTGGTGTCCACATCACCAACAAACTAACATGGTCCAAGCACACCAAGACAGTCGTGAAGAGGGCACAACAAAACCTATTCCCCTCAGGAGACTGAAAAGATTTGGCATGGGTCTTCAGATCCTCAAAAGGTTCTACAGCTGCACCAGAGAGCATCCTGACGGGTTGCATCACTGCCTGGTATGGCAACTGCTCGGCCTCCAACTACAAGGCACTACAGAGGGTAGTGCGTACGGCCCAGTACATCACTGGGGCCAAGCTTCCTGCCATCCAGAACCTCGATACCAGGCAGTGTCAGAGGAAGGCCCTAAAAATTGTCAAAGACTCCAGCCACCCTAGTCATAGACTGTTCTTTCTGCTACCGCACAGCAAGTGGTACCAGAGCGCCAAGTCTGGGTCTAAGAGGCTTCTAAACAGCTTCTACCCCCAAGCCATAAGACTGCTGAACATCTAATCAAATGCCTACCCAGACTATTTGCATTGTCCCCCCCTTTTATGCTGCTGCTACTCTGTTATTATCTATGTATAGTCACTTTAATAACTCTACCTACATGTACATATTACCTCAATTACCTTGACTAACCTGTGCCCCCGCACATTGACTCTACCGGTACCCCCTGTATATAGCCTCGCTATTGTTATTTTACTGCTGCTCTTTAATTATTTGTTACTTTTATTATTATTTTTATGTTTTATTTTTAGGTATTCTCAAAACTGCATTGTTGGTTAAGGTCTTGTAATTAAGCATTTCACTGTAAGGTCTACACCTTTCCTATCAAATACAATTTGATAAAGCATGTTCTTGAGTTCTATGAACAACATAAACATCTGAGTTAGACTCAGGATTAAGTTCACTCAGTCAATCTTATACCTATAGATCAATACATTGATGATCAATATGAGGATGCCTGAGCAGCTGCTTACCTTGTGGGAGGTGTGTGTAATCAGGTTCAGAGTGCCTGGGGGAGCCGTGTCCCTCATGGCTTTATAGCCGTCCCTAGCCACAGCCTGATTTACAGACAACAACACCAATGTACAGACAGTCATAAATGTCAAACATCTATGAGAAACAACATGCTTTGTTATATGTTCACACATAGGGAGTGTTTTTAATGATTTATCAAAAGAACACTCATGTGTGGACGTATAACAAGCTTCTGCTTAGAAAAACACCTTTCAACATTTTAATATTTCATCGTCACAACATGGCTCATCATATTGTGATGTGCTCATCAAAACTCAAATCATAACATCACACCTTTAATGATGAGTCAGTGGATATGATGGTCTGTTCAGTAACACTGGCAGACTGCTGTTATAATGAGGTACAACTTCTTATAAGTGTGTATGAGCCTTTATAAATGGCACATGAAACGTTTAAAAGCATATCAAATGTTATGTTGTTCTATGCATGAATCAACATTTCAACGGACTCTAAATGGCTATTGGAAATGAATACCTACTCTCCTAAGCACTATCTAGAATACCAAATGGTACTTTGGCTGTCCCAATAGGAAAACCCTTCGAATAACCCTTTTTGGTTCCAGGTTGAACCCTTTTTGGTTCCATGTAGAACCCTTTTTGGTTCCATGTAGAACCCTTTTTGGTTCCATGTAGAACCCTTTGTGGAAAGGGTTCTACATGGAACCCAAAAGGGTTCTACCTGGAACCAAAAATTGTTCTACCGGGACACAAAAAGGGCTCTGCCCTGGCGACAGCCAAAGAACCCTTTTGGAACCCTTTTTCTAAGAGCGTATAGCCTGCATGTGTAGAATATGAATATTGAACTTGAAGTTATTTTTAAATGCCTATATATTCCAAGCTTTTTTCTTTATTTTTCTATGTTCTTTCACATTTATATTAGGCTCCGTGCATTTTGTACACATCATGTAGACCAGAACAATTATATTCCTGTGGGACCAGACAACCTAACAACAGCCCCGACGCGATAGCCCCTGGATACCAAATGCGCGTTCCTTATCGGCTCGCGCGGCCGTCACTGCAACGGCATACGCCACAATAACATTTCAGACCAGAGGCACGGCGCTTGCTAACAATGAAACACAGGCGGAGGCAGGCAGTGGAACTCTAGCCTGTGGTGCCTGCCATTTAGACAGAGAGATGGGTAGATGACGACCGAGAGCAATGGAGTCGAGGGCCCGTTGATAGCATGAATGACAGGTATCACAAGGCGGCCCGGGATGGCTACCTGGACCTGCTGAAGGAGGCCACGCGGAAGGACTTGAACGCGCCGGATGAAGATGGCATGACACCGACGTTATGGGCCGCTTATCATGGAAACTTGGAGGCTCTGCGACTTATCGTGGGCAGAGGGCAAGTAGGCTTTTAAGAACTGAAAATGTACTTTTCGTCACGCGTGGAATGTTGTATTCCTTTTGCTCAACTCGTGCAGTAGCTAAGGATAGATAGTGTCCATATCTCGTGTGGTTAATTATATTGTGTTTGGTAGACATTTAAGTATTATTGCGCACTCTTATCATGGATATATACGATAGGTAAAGTTCCCCCTGTGTTAAATAGTTATTCTATTGCCCACCTATACTAGCTAGCCTACCCCTTCATGCAGTGCTCTGTGTAGTTTATGTATATTCTCCTATGGAACGCATCACCTCTGTAGGAATTCGGTCCGGTCTAGTAAGATCTGTAGCGTTAGGTAAGGTCTGTAGCGTTAGGTAAGGTCTGTAACATTAGGTAAGGTCTGTAACATTAGGTAAGGTCTGTAAACATTATGTCAGGTCTAACATTAGGTCAGGTCTAACATTAGGTCAGGTCTAACATTAGGTCAGGTCTAACATTAGGTCAGGTCTGTAACATTAGGTCAGGTCTGTAACATTAGGTCAGGTCTGTAACATTAGGTCAGGTCTGTAACATTAGGTCAGGTCTGTAACATTAGGTCAGGTCTGTAACATTAGGTCAGGTCTGTAACATTAGGTAGGGATAGTATTAAAGGGCTGTAACATTAGGTAGGGCTAGTATTAAAATGTCTGTAACATTAGGTAGGGCTAGTATTAAAGGTCTAACATTAGGTAAGGTCTGTAACATTAGGTCAGGTCTGTAACTTTAGGTCAGGTCTGTAACGGGTAGGTCAGGTCTGTAACTTTAGGTCAGGTCTGTAACTTTAGGTCAGGTCTGTAACATTAGGTAGGGATAGTATTAAAGGGCTGTAACATTAGGTAGGGCTAGTATTAAAGGGCTGTAACATTAGGTAGGGCTAGTATTAAAGGTCTAACATTAGGTAGGACTAGTATTAAAGGTCTAACATTAGGTAGGGCTAGTATTAAAGGTCTAACATTAGGTAAGGTCTGTAACATTAGGTCAGGTCTGTAACATTAGGTAGGGCTAGTATTAAAGGTCTAACATTAGGTAGGGCTAGTATTAAAGGTCTAACATTAGGTAGGGCTAGTATTAAAGGTCTAACATTAGGTAAGGTCTGTAACATTAGGTCAGGTCTGTAACATTAGGTAGGGCTAGTATTAAAGGTCTGTAACATTAGGTAGGACTAGTATTAAAGGTCTGTAACATTAGGTCAGGTCTGTAACATTAGGTAGGACTACTATTAAAGGTCTGTAACATTAGGTAGGACTAGTATTAAAGGTCTGTCACATTAGGTAGGGCTAGTATTAAAGGTCTAACATTAGGTAGGACTAATATTAAAGGTCTGTAACATTAGGTAGGACTAGTATTAAAGGTCTGTAACATTAGGTAGGACTAGTATTAAAGGTCTGTAACATTAGGTAGGACTAGTATTAAAGGTCTGTAACATTAGGTAGGGCTAGTATTAAAGGTCTGTAACATTAGGTAGGGCTAGTATTAAAGGTCTGTAACATTAGGTAGGGCTAGTATTAAAGGTCTGTAACATTAGGTAGGGCTAGTATTAAAGGTCTAACATTAGGTCAGGTCTGTAACATTAGGTAGGACTACTATTAAAGGTCTGTAACATTAGGTAGGGCTAGTATTAAAGGTCTAACATTAGGTCAGGTCTGTAACATTAGGTAGGACTACTATTAAAGGTCTGTAACATTAGGTAGGGCTAGTATTAAAGGTCTGTAACATTAGGTTAGGTCTGTAACATTAGGTAGGGCTGGTATTAAAGGTCTGTAACATTAGGTAGGGCTAGTATTAAAGGTCTGTAACATTAGGTCAGGTCTGTAACATTAGGTAGGGCTAGTATTAAAGGTCTGTAACATTAGGTAGGGCTAGTAAGGTCAGTAGCAAGGTGCAGCACCAGTAGTGCTAGAGGGGTGTGCCATAATAACACATGAAAGAGGAGATCATAGCCTACTGACTGATTCAGGATAAATAAAGTAACAGTAGCCTACAGAGTGATGCAGGATAAATAAAGTAACAGTAGCCTACAGAGTGATGCAGGATAAATAAAGTAACAGTAGCCTACTGACTGATTCAGGATAAAGAAAGTAACAGTAGCCTACTGACTGATTCAGGATAAATAAATTAACAGTAGCCTACTGACGGATTCAGGATAAATAAAGTAACAGTAGCCTACCGAGTGATTCAGGATAAATAAAGTAACAGTAGCCTACCGAGTGATTCAGGATAAATAAAGTAACAGTAGCCTACCGACTGATTCAGGATAAAGGATAAATAAAGTAACAGTAGCCTACCGAGTGATTCAGGATAAATAAAGTAACAGTAGCCTACCGACTGATTCATGATAAAGGATAAATAAAGTAACAGTAGCCTACCGACTGATTCAGGATAAATAAAGTAACAGTAGCCTACTGACTGATTCAAGATGCAGGATAAATAAAGTAACAGTAGCCTACAGAGTGATTCAGGATAAATAAAGTAACAGTAGCCTACTGACTGATTCAGGATAAATAAAGTAACAGTAGCCTACAGAGTGATTCAGGATGCAGGATAAATAAAGTAACAGTAGCCTACTGACTAATTCAGGATAAATAAAGTCACAGTAGCCTACTGACTGATGCAGGATGCAGGATAAATAAAGTAACAGTAGCCTACTGACTGATTCAAGATGCAGGATAAATAAAGTAACAGTAGCCTACTGACTAATTCAGGATAAATAAAGTCACAGTAGCCTACAGAGTGATTCAGGGTGCAGGATAAATAAAGTAACAGTAGCCTACTGACTGATTCAAGATGCAGGATAAATAAAGTAACAGTAGCCTACAGAGTGATTCAGGATAAATAAAGTAACAGTAGCCTACAGAGTGATTCAGGATGCAGGATAAATAAAGTAACAGTAGCCACTGACTGATTCAGGATAAAAAGTAACAGTAGCCTACTGAGTGATTCAGGATGCAGGATAAATAAAGTAACAGTAGCCTACCGAGTGATTCAGGATAAATAAAGTAACAGTAGCCTACCGACTGATTCAGGATAAATAAAGTCACAGTAGCCTACTGACTGATTCAAGATGCAGGATAAATAAAGTAACAGTAGCCTACAGAGTGATTCAGGATGCAGGATAAATAAAGTAACAGTAGCCTACAGAGTGATTCAGGATGCAGGATAAATAAAGTAACAGTAGCCTACAGAGTGATTCAGGATGCAGGATAAATAAAGTAACAGTAGCCTACCGAGTGATTCAGGATAAATAAAGTAACAGTAGCCTACCGAGTGATTCAGGATAAATAAAGTAACAGTAGCCTACCGAGTGATTCAGGATAAATAAAGTAACAGTAGCCTACCGACTGATTCAGGATAAAGGATAAATAAAGTAACAGTAGCCTACCGAGTGATTCAGGATAAAGGATAAATAAAGTAACAGTAGCCTACAGAGTGATTCAGGATAAAGGATAAATAAAGTAACAGTAGCCTACCGACTGATTCATGATAAAGGATAAATAAAGTAACAGTAGCCTACCGACTGATTCAGGATAAAGGATAAATAAAGTAACAGTAGCCTACCGACTGATTCAGGATAAAGGATAAATAAAGTAACAGTAGCCTACAGAGTGATTCAGGATAAATAAAGTAACAGTAGCCTACTGACTGATTCAGGATAAAGGATAAATAAAGTAACAGTAGCCTACTGACTGATTCAAGATGCAGGATAAATAAAATAACAATAGCCTACAGAGTGATTCAGGATAAATAAAGTAACAGTAGCCTACAGAGTGATTCAGGATGCAGGATAAATAAAGTAACAGTAGCCTACAGAGTGATTCAGGATGCAGGATAAATAAAGTAACAGTAGCCTACTGACTAATTCAGGATAAATAAAGTCACAGCCTACTGACTGATGCAGGATAAATAAAGTAACAGTAGCCTACTGACTGATTCAAGATGCAGGATAAATAAAGTAACAGTAGCCTACTGACTAATTCAGGATAAATAAAGTCACAGTAGCCTACAGAGTGATTCAGGATGCAGGATAAATAAAGTAACAGTAGCCTACTGACTGATTCAAGATGCAGGATAAATAAAGTAACAGTAGCCTACAGAGTGATTCAGGATAAATAAAGTAACAGTAGCCTACTGACTGATTCAGAATGCAGGATAAATAAAGTAACAGTAGCCTACAGAGTGATTCAGGATAAATAAAGTAACAGTAGCCTACCGACTGATTCAGGATAAATAAAGTAACAGTAGACTACCGACTGATTCAAGATGCAGGATAAATAAAGTAACAGTAGCCTACAGAGTGATTCAGGATGCAGGATAAATAAAGTAACAGTAGCCTACTGACTAATTCAGGATAAATAAAGTAACAGTAGCCTACTGACTGATGCAGGATAAATAAAGTAACAGTAGCCTACTGACTGATGCAGGATAAATAAAGTCACAGTAGCCTACTGACTGATGCAGGATGCAGGATAAATAAAGTCACAGTAGCCTACTGACTGATTCAGGATAAATAAAGTAACAGTAGCCTACAGAGTGATTCAGGATAAATAAAGTAACAGTAGCCTACTGATTCAGTGATTCAGTAGCCTATGCAGGATAAATAAAGTAACAGTAGCCTACAGAGTGATTCAGGATGCAGGATAAATAAAGTAACAGTAGCCTACAGAGTGATTCAGGATGCAGGATAAATAAAGTAACAGTAGCCTACAGAGTGATTCAGGATGCAGGATAAATAAAGTAACAGTAGCCTACAGAGTGATTCAGGATGCAGGATAAATAAAGTAACAGTAGCCACTGACTGATTCAGGATAAAAAGTAACAGTAGCCTACTGAGTGATTCAGGATGCAGGATAAATAAAGTAACAGTAGCCTACCGAGTGATTCAGGATGCAGGATAAATAAAGTAACAGTAGCCTACAGAGTGATTCAGGATGCAGGATAAATAAAGTAACAGTAGCCTACAGAGTGATTCAGGATGCAGGATAAATAAAGTAACAGTAGCCTACTGACTGATTCAGGATAAGTAAAGTAACAGTAGCCTACTGACTGATTCAGGATAATAAATAAAGTAACAGTAGCCTACTGACTGATTCAGGATGCAGGATAAATAAAGTAACAGTAGCCTACTGACTGATTCAGGATAAATAAAGTAACAGTAGCCTACTGAGTGATTCAGGATGCAGGATAAATAAAGTAACAGTAGCCTACAGAGTGATTCAGGATGCAGGATAAATAAAGTAACAGTAGCCTACTGACTGATTCAGGATAAGTAAAGTAACAGTAGCCTACTGACTGATTCAGGATAAATAAAGTAACAGTAGCCTACTGACGGATTCAGGATGCAGGATAAATAAAGTAACAGTAGCCTACTGACTGATTCAGGATAAATAAAGTAACAGTAGCCTACTGACGGATTCAGGATGCAGGATAAATAAAGTAACAGTAGCCTACTGACTGATTCAGGATAAATAAATAAAGTAACAGGCCTATAATTCAGGATGCAGGATAAATAAAGTAACAGTAGCCTACAGAGTGATTCAGGATAAATAAAGTAACAGTAGCCTACAGAGTGATTCAGGATGCAGGATAAATAAAGTAACAGTAGCCTACTGACTAATTCAGGATAAATAAAGTCACAGTAGCCTACAGAGTGATTCAGGATGCAGGATAAATAAAGTAACAGTAGTCTACTGACTGATTCAGGATAAATAAAGTAACAGTAGCCTACTGACTGATTCAGGATAAAGGATAAATAAAGTAACAGTAGCCTACTGACTGATTCAAGATGCAGGATAAATAAAATAACAGTAGCCTACAGAGTGATTCAGGATAAATAAAGTAACAGTAGCCTACAGAGTGATTCAGGATGCAGGATAAATAAAGTAACAGTAGCCTACTGACTGATTCAAGATGCAGGATAAATAAAATAACAGTAGCCTACAGAGTGATTCAGGATAAATAAAGTAACAGTAGCCTACAGAGTGATTCAGGATGCAGGATAAATAAAGTAACAGTAGCCTACAGAGTGATTCAGGATGCAGGATAAATAAAGTAACAGTAGCCTACAGAGTGATTCAGGATGCAGGATAAATAAAGTAACAGTAGCCTACTGACTAATTCAGGATAAATAAAGTCACAGTAGCCTACAGAGTGATTCAGGATGCAGGATAAATAAAGTAACAGTAGCCTACTGACTAATTCAGGATAAATAAAGTCACAGTAGCCTACAGAGTGATTCAGGATGCAGGATAAATAAAGTAACAGTAGTCTAAATAAAGTAACAGTGACTGATTCAAGATGCAGGATAAATAAAATAACAGTAGCCTACAGAGTGATTCAGGATAAATAAAGTAACAGTAGCCTACAGAGTGATTCAGGATGCAGGATAAATAAAGTAACAGTAGCCTACTGACTGATTCAGGATAAATAAAGTAACAGTAGCCTACTGAGTGATTCAGGATGCAGGATAAATAAAGTAACAGTAGCCTACAGAGTGATTCAGGATAAATAAAGTAACAGTAGCCTACTGACTGATTCAGGATGCAGGATAAATAAAGTAACAGTAGCCTACTGACTGATTCAGGATGCAGGATAAATAAAGTAACAGTAGCCTACAGGATAAATAAAGTAACAGTAGCCTACTGACTGATTCAGGATGCAGGATAAATAAAGTAACAGTAGCCTACAGAGTGATTCAGGATGCAGGATAAATAAAGTAACAGTAGCCTAGAGAGTGATTCAGGATGCAGGATAAATAAAATAACAGTAGCCTACAGAGTGATTCAGGATAAATAAAGTAACAGTAGCCTACAGAGTGATTCAGGATGCAGGATAAATAAAGTAACAGTAGCCTACTGACTGATTCAAGATGCAGGATAAATAAAATAACAGTAGCCTACAGAGTGATTCAGGATAAATAAAGTAACAGTAGCCTACAGAGTGATTCAGGATGCAGGATAAATAAAGTAACAGTAGCCTACAGAGTGATTCAGGATGCAGGATAAATAAAGTAACAGTAGCCTACAGAGTGATTCAGGATGCAGGATAAATAAAGTAACAGTAGCCTACTGACTAATTCAGGATAAATAAAGTCACAGTAGCCTACAGAGTGATTCAGGATGCAGGATAAATAAAGTAACAGTAGCCTACTGACTAATTCAGGATAAATAAAGTAACAGTAGCCTACAGAGTGATTCAGGATGCAGGATAAATAAAGTAACAGTAGCCTACTGACTGATTCAAGATGCAGGATAAATAAAATAACAGTAGCCTACAGAGTGATTCAGGATAAATAAAGTAACAGTAGCCTACAGAGTGATTCAGGATGCAGGATAAATAAAGTAACAGTAGCCTACTGACTGATTCAGGATAAAAAAGTATTCAGGATTCAGGATGCAGGATAAATAAAGTAACAGTAGCCTACCGAGTGATTCAGGATAAATAAAGTAACAGTAGCCTACAGAGTGATTCAGGATAAATAAAGTAACAGTAGCCTACTGACTGATTCAGAATGCAGGATAAATAAAGTAACAGTAGCCTACCGACTGATTCAGGATAAATAAATGCAGGATAAATAAAAGTAACAGTTTCAGGATGCAGGATAAATAAAGTAACAGTAGCCTACAGAGTGATTCAGGATGCAGGATAAATAAAGTAACAGTAGCCTACAGAGTGATTCAGGATGCAGGATAAATAAAGTAACAGTAGCCTACAGAGTGATTCAGGATGCAGGATAAATAAAGTAACAGTAGCCTACTGACTGATTCAAGATGCAGGATAAATAAAATAACAGTAGCCTACAGAGTGATTCAGGATAAATAAAGTAACAGTAGCCTACAGAGTGATTCAGGATGCAGGATAAATAAAGTAACAGTAGCCACTGACTGATTCAGGATAAAAAAGTAACAGTAGCCTACTGAGTGATTCAGGATGCAGGATAAATAAAGTAACAGTAGCCTACCGAGTGATTCAGGATAAATAAAGTAACAGTAGCCTACAGAGTGATTCAGGATAAATAAAGTAACAGTAGCCTACTGAGTGATTCAGGATGCAGGATAAATAAAGTAACAGTAGCCTAGCCTACTGACTGATTCAGGATAAATAAAGTAACAGTAGCCTACTGATGCAGGATGAACAGTAGCCTCAAGATGCAGGATAAATAAAGTAACAGTAGCCTACAGAGTGATTCAGGATGCAGGATAAATAAAGTAACAGTAGCCTACAGAGTGATTCAGGATGCAGGATAAATAAAGTAACAGTAGCCTACTGAGTGATTCAGGATAAATAAAGTAACAGTAGCCTACAGAGTGATTCAGGATGCAGGATAAATAAAGTAACAGTAGCCTAACAGTAAATAAAATACAGTGACTGATTCAGATGCAGGATAAATAAAATAACAGTAGCCTACAGAGTGATTCAGGATAAATAAAGTAACAGTAGCCTACAGAGTGATTCAGGATGCAGGATAAATAAAGTAACAGTAGCCTACAGAGTGATTCAGGATTAAATAAAGTAACAGTAGCCTACTGACTGATTCAGGATAAAAATAAAGTAACAGTAGCCTACTGACTAATTCAGGATAAATAAAGTCACAGTAGCCTACAGAGTGATTCAGGATGCAGGATAAATAAAGTAACAGTAGCCTACTGACTAATTCAGGATAAATAAAGTCACAGTAGCCTACAGAGTGATTCAGGATGCAGGATAAATAAAGTAACAGTAGCCTACTGACTGATTCAAGATGCAGGATAAATAAAATAACAGTAGCCTACAGAGTGATTCAGGATAAATAAAGTAACAGTAGCCTACAGAGTGATTCAGGATGCAGGATAAATAAAGTAACAGTAGCCTACTGACTGATTCAGGATAAAAAAGTAACAGTAGCCTACAGTGATTCAGGATGCAGGATAAATAAAGTAACAGTAGCCTACTGAGTGATTCAGGATAAATAAAGTAACAGTAGCCTATGATTCAGGATAAATAAAGTAACAGTAGCCTACTGAGTGATTCAGGATGCAGGATAAATAAAGTAACAGTAGCCTACTGACTGATTCAGGATAAATAAAGTCACAGTAGCCTACAGGATTCAATGCAGGATAAATAAAGTAACAGTAGCCTACAGAGTGATTCAGGATGCAGGATAAATAAAGTAACAGTAGCCTACTAGAGAGTGATTCAGGATGCAGGATAAATAAAGTAACAGTAGCCTACAGACTGATTCAGGATGCAGGATAAATAAAGTAACAGTAGCCTACAGAGTGATTCAGGATAAATAAAGTAACAGTAGCCTACAGAGTGATTCAGGATGCAGGATAAATAAAGTAACAGTAGCCTACAGAGTGATTCAGGATGCAGGATAAATAAAGTAACAGTAGCCTACTGACTAATTCAGGATAAATAAAGTCAGTAGATTCAGGATAAAAATAAAGTAACAGTAGCCTACTGACTGATTCAGATAAATAAAGTGATTCAGGATGCAGGATAAATAAAGTAACAGTAGCCTACTGAGGATGATTCAGGATTCAGCAGGATAAATAAAGTAACAGTAGCCTACTGACTGATTCAGGATAAATAAAGTCACAGTAGCCTACAGAGTGATTCAGGATAAATAAAGTAACAGTAGCCTACTGACTGATTCAGATGCAGGATAAATAAAATAACAGTAGCCTACAGAGTGATTCAGGATAAATAAAATAACAGTAGCCTACAGAGTGATTCAGGATGATTCAGGATAAATAAAGTAACAGTAGCCTACAGAGTGATTCAGGATGCAGGATAAATAAAGTAACAGTAACAGAGCCTACAGAGTGATTCAGGATGCAGGATAAATAAAGTAACAGTAGCCTACTGGGATAAATAAAGTAACAGTAGCCTACTGAGTGATTCAGGATAGGATAAATAACAGTAACAGTAGCCTACTGACTAATTCAGGATAAATAAAGTCACAGTAGCCTACAGAGTGATTCAGGATGCAGGATAAATAAAGTAACAGTAGCCTACTGACTGATTCAGGATGCAGGATAAATAAAATAACAGTAGCCTACACAGGATAAATAAAGTAACAGTAGCCTACAGAGTGATTCAGGATGCAGGATAAATAAAGTAACAGTAGCCTACTGACTGATTCAGGATAAATAAAGTAACAGTAGCCTAGATTCAGGATGCAGATTCAGATTCAATAAATAAAGTAACAGTAGCCTACAGAGTGATTCAGGATAAATAAAGTAACAGTAGCCTACAGAGATTCAGGATAAATAAAGTAACAGTAGCCTACTGACTGATTCAGGATGCAGGATAAATAAAGTAACAGTAGCCTACCTACTGACTGATTCAGGATAAATAAAGTAACAGTAGCCTACTGAGTGATTCAGGATGCAGGATAAATAAAGTAACAGTAGCCTACAGAGTGATTCAGGATGCAGGATAAATAAAGTAACAGTAGCCTACAGAGTGATTCAGGATGCAGGATAAATAAAGTAACAGTAGCCTACTGAGTGATTCAGGATGCAGGATAAATAAAGTAACAGTAGCCTACAGAGTGATTCAGATGCAGGATAAATAAAGTAACAGTAGCCTACTGATTCAGATGCAGGATAAATAAAGTAACAGTAGCCTACTGACTGATTCAGGATAAAATAAAGTAACAGTAGCCTACAGACTGATGATTCAGGATGCAGGATAAATAAAGTAACAGTAGCCTACAGAGTGATTCAGGATAAATAAAGTAACAGTAGCCTACAGAGTGATTCAGGATTCAGCCTACAGGATTCAGGATGCAGGATAAATAAAGTAACAGTAGCCTACAGAGTGATTCAGGATGCAGGATAAATAAAGTAACAGTAGCCTACAGAGTGATTCAGGATGCAGGATAAATAAAGTAACAGTAGCCTACTGACTAATTCAGGATAAATAAAGTCACAGTAGCCTACAGAGTGATTCAGGATGCAGGATAAATAAAGTAACAGTAGCCTACTGACTAATTCAGGATAAATAAAGTCACAGTAGCCTACAGAGTGATTCAGGATGCAGGATAAATAAAGTAACAGTAGTCTACTGACTGATTCAAGATGCAGGATAAATAAAATAACAGTAGCCTACAGAGTGATTCAGGATAAATAAAGTAACAGTAGCCTACAGAGTGATTCAGGATGCAGGATAAATAAAGTAACAGTAGCCACTGACTGATTCAGGATAAAAAAGTAACAGTAGCCTACTGAGTGATTCAGGATGCAGGATAAATAAAGTAACAGTAGCCTACCGAGTGATTCAGGATAAATAAAGTAACAGTAGCCTACAGAGTGATTCAGGATAAATAAAGTAACAGTAGCCTACTGACTGATTCAGAATGCAGGATAAATAAAGTAACAGTAGCCTACCGACTGATTCAGGATAAATAAAGTCACAGTAGCCTACTGACTGATTCAAGATGCAGGATAAATAAAGTAACAGTAGCAGGATAAATAAAGTAACAGTAGCCTACTGATTCAGGATGCAGGATAAATAAAGTAACAGTAGCCTACAGAGTGATTCAGGATGCAGGATAAATAAAGTAACAGTAGCCTACTGACTGATTCAGGATGCAGGATAAATAAAATAACAGTAGCCTACAGAGTGATTCAGGATAAATAAAGTAACAGTAGCCTACAGAGTGATTCAGGATGCAGGATAAATAAAGTAACAGTAGCCTACAGAGTGATTCAGGATGCAGGATAAATAAAGTAACAGTAGCCTACTGACTGATTCAGGATAAATAAAGTAACAGTAGCCTACAGAGTGATTCAGGATGCAGGATAAATAAAGTAACAGTAGCCTACTGACTGATTCAGGATAAGTAAAGTAACAGTAGCCTACTGACTGATTCAGGATGCAGGATAAATATAAAGTAACAGTAGCCTAGGATAAATAAAGTAACAGTAGCCTGATTCTGAGGATAAATAAAGTCAGATTCAAGATGATAAATAAAATAACAGTAGCCTACTGAGTGATTCAGGATGCAGGATAAATAAAGTAACAGTAGCCTACTGACTGATTCAGGATGCAGGATAAATAAAGTAACAGTAGCCTACAGAGTGATTCAGGATAAAAATAAAGTAACAGTAGCCTACAGAGTGATTCAGGATAATAAATAAAGTAACAGTAGCCTACTGACTGATTCAGGATAAATAAAGTAACAGTAGCCTACAGAGTGATTCAGGATAAAAATAAAGTAACAGTAGCCTACTGACTGATTCAGGATGCAGGATAAATAAAGTAACAGTAGCCTACAGACTGATTCAGGATGCAGGATAAATAAAGTAACAGTAGCCTACTGACTGATTCAGGATGAGGATTCAGGATGCAGGATAAATAAAGTAACAGTAGCCTACAGAGTGATTCAGGATGCAGGATAAATAAAGTAACAGTAGCCTACTGACTGATTCAGGATAAATAAAGTAACAGTAGCCTACTGATATTCAGGATGCAGGATAAATAAACAGTAGCCTACTGACTGATTCAGGATAAATAAAGAACAGTTACAGAGATTCAGGATAAATAGGATAAATAAAGTAACAGTAGCCTACAGACTGATTCAGGATAAATAAAGTAACAGTAGCCTACAGAGTGATTCAGGATGCAGGATAAATAAAGTAACAGTAGCCTACAGAGTGATTCAGGATGCAGGATAAATAAAGTAACAGTAGCCTACAGAGTGATTCAGGATAGGATAAATAAAATAACAGTAGCCTACTGCAGGATAAATAAAGTAACAGTAGCCTACAGAGTGATTCAGGATGCAGGATAAATAAAGTAACAGTAGCCTACTGACTAATTCAGGATAAATAAAGTCACAGTAGCCTACTGACTGATTCAGGATGCAGGATAAATAAAGTAACAGTAGCCTACTGACTGATTCAGATTCAGGATAAATAAAGTCACAGTAGCCTACAGAGTGATTCAGGATAAATAAAGTAACAGTAGCCTACAGAGTGATTCAGGATGCAGGATAAATAAAGTAACAGTAGCCTACAGAGTGATTCAGGATGCAGGATAAATAAAGTAACAGTAGCCTACTGACTGATTCAGGATGAGGATAAATAAAGTAGCCTACAGTAGCCTACAGAGTGATTCAGGATGCAGGATAAATAAAGTAACAGTAGCCTACACTGATTCAGGATGCAGGATAAATAAAGTAACAGTAGCCTACTGACTAATTCAGGATAAATAAAGTCACAGTAGCCTACAGAGTGATTCAGGATGCAGGATAAAAAGTAACAGTAGCCTACAGTGATTCAGGATAAATAAAGTAACAGTAGCCTACAGAGTGATTCAGGATGCAGGATAAATAAAGTAACAGTAGCCTACAGACTGATTCAGGATAAATAAAGTAACAGTAGCCTACTGACTGATTCAGGATTCAGGATGCAGGATAAATAAAGTAACAGTAGCCTACTGACTGATTCAGGATGCAGGATAAATAAAGTAACAGTAGCCTACAGAGTGATTCAGGATGCAGGATAAATAAAGTAACAGTAGCCTACTGAGATTCAGGATGCAGGATAAATAAAGTAACAGGATGATTCAGGATAAATAAAGTAACAGTAGCCTACAGAGTGATTCAGGATGCAGGATAAATAAAGTAACAGTAGCCTATTCAGATGCTGATTCAGTAGCCTACTGCAGGATAAATAAAGTAACAGTAGCCTACTGACTCAATTCAGGATAAATAAAGTAACAGTAGCCTACTTCAGGATGCAGGATGATTCAGGATGCAGGATAAATAAAGTAACAGTAGCCTACTGAGTGATTCAGGATGCAGGATAAATAAAGTAACAGTAGCCTACAGATAAATTCAGGATGTGATTCAGGATGCAGGATAAATAAAGTAACAGTAGCCTACTGACTGATTCAGGATGCAGGATAAATAAAGTAACAGTAGCCTACTGAGTGATTCAGGATAAAGGATAAATAAAGTAACAGTAGCCTACTGAGTGATTCAGATGCAGGATAAATAAAGTAACAGTAGCCTACTGACTGATTCAGCCTACAGAGTGATTCAGGATAAATAAAGTAACAGTAGCCTACTGATGCAGGATAAATAAAGTAACAGTAGCCTACAGAGTGATTCAGGATGATAAATAAAGTAACAGTAGCCTACTGACTGATTCAAGATGGGATAAATAAAGTAACAGTAGCCTACAGAATAAAAATAAAGTAACAGTAGCCTACAGATTCAGTGATAAATAAAGTAACAGTAGCCTACAGATGATGCAGGATGCAGGATAAATAAAGTAACAGTAGCCTACAGAGTGATTCAGGATGCAGGATAAATAAAGTAACAGTAGCCTACTGACTAATTCAGGATAAATAAAGTCACAGTAGCCTACTGACTGATGCAGGATGCAGGATAAATAAAGTAACAGTAGCCTACTGACTGATTCAGGATGCAGGATAAATAAAGTAACAGTAGCCTACAGATAAATAAAGTAACAGTAGCCTACTGAGTGATTCAGGATGCAGGATAAATAAAGTAACAGTAGCCTACAGAGTGATTCAGGATGCAGGATAAATAAAGTAACAGTAGCCTACAGAGTGATTCAGGATGCAGGATAAATAAAGTAACAGTAGCCTACAGAGTGATTCAGGATGCAGGATAAATAAAGTAACAGTAGCCTACTGACTGATTCAGGATAAATAAAGTAACAGTAGCCTACTGACTGATTCAGGATGCAGGATAAATAAAGTAACAGTAGCCTACTGACTGATTCAGGATAAATAAAGTAACAGTAGCCTACAGAGTGATTCAGGATAATTCATAAAGTAACAGTAGCCTACTGACTGATTCAGGATAAATAAATAAAGCAGGATAAATAAAGTATAAATAAAGTAACAGTAGCCTACAGAGTGATTCAGGATAAATAAAGTAACAGTAGCCTACTGACTGATTCAGGATGCAGGATAAATAAAGTAACAGTAGCCTACAGAGTGATTCAGGATGCAGGATAAATAAAGTAACAGTAGCCTACAGAGTGATTCAGGATAAGGATAAATAAAGTAACAGTAGCCTACTGACTGATTCAGGATAAAATAAAGTAACAGTAGCCTACAGAGTGATTCAGGATGCAGGATAAATAAAGTAACAGTAGCCTACTGACTGATTCAGGATGCAGGATAAATAAAGTAACAGTAGCCTACAGAGTGATTCAGGATAAATAAAGTAACAGTAGGATAAATAAAAATAAAGTAACAGTAGCCTACAGAGTGATTCAGGATGCAGGATAAATAAAGTAACAGTAGCCTACAGACTGATTCAGGATAGGATAAATAAAGTAACAGTAGCCTACTGACTGATTCAGGATAAATAAAGTAACAGTAGCCTACTGAGTGATTCAGGATGCAGGATAAATAAAGTAACAGTAGCCTACTGACTGATTCAGGATGCAGGATAAATAAAGTAACAGTAGCCTACTGATTCATTGCAGGATAAATAAAGTAACAGTAGCCTACAGACTGATTCAGGATGCAGGATAAATAAAGTAACAGTAGGATAAGGATAAAGTAAAGTAACAGTAGCCTACTGAGTGATTCAGGATGCTCTCTCTCTCCCCCGCTATTCAGGATAAATAAAGTAACAGTAGCCTACTGACTGATTCAGGATGCAGGATAAATAAAGATAAATAAAGTAACAGTAGCCTACAGAGTGATTCAGGATGCAGGATAAATAAAGTAACAGTAGCCTACAGAGTGATGATCAGGATGCAGGATAAATAAAGTAACAGTAGCCTACTGACTGATTCAGGATGCAGGATAAATAAAGTAACAGTAGCCTACAGAGTGATTCAGGATGCAGGATAAATAAAGTAACAGTAGCCTACAGAGTGATTCAGGATGCAGGATAAATAAAGTAACAGTAGCCTACAGAGTGATTCAGGATGCAGGATAAATAAAGTAACAGTAGCCTACAGAGTGATTCAGGATGCAGGATAAATAAAGTAACAGTAGCCTACAGTAGCCCTACTGACTGATTCAGGATGCAGGATAAATAAAGTAACAGTAGCCTACTGACTGATTCAGGATGCAGGATAAATAAAGTAACAGTAGCCTACAGAGTGATTCAGGATAAAATAAAGTAACAGTAGCCTGACAGAGTGATTCAGGATGCAGGATAAATAAAGTAACAGTAGCCTACCGAGTGATTCAGGATGCAGGATAAATAAAGTAACAGTAGCCTACTGACTGATTCAGGATAAATAAAGTAACAGTAGCCTACTGAGTGATTCAGGATGCAGGATAAATAAAGTAACAGTAGCCTACTGACTGATTCAGGATAAATAAAGTAACAGTAGCCTACAGAGTGATTCAGGATAAATAAAGTAACAGTAGCCTACTGACTGATTCAGGATGCAGGATAAATAAAGTAACAGTAGCCTACAGAGTGATTCAGGATGCAGGATAAATAAAGTAACAGTAGCCTACAGAGTGATTCAGGATGCAGGATAAATAAAGTAACAGTAGCCTACAGAGTGATTCAGGATGCAGGATAAATAAAGTAACAGTAGCCTAAATAAAGTAACTACAGAGTGATTCAGGATGCAGGATAAATAAAGTAACAGTAGCCTACAGGATGATTCAGGATGCAGGATAAATAAAGTAACAGTAGCCTACTGACTGATTCAGGATGCAGGATAAATAAAGTAACAGTAGCCTACAGATTGATTCAGGATAAATAAAGTAACAGTAGCCTATAAATAAAAAAAGTAACAGTAGCCTACAGAGTGATTCAGGATGCAGGATAAATAAAGTAACAGTAGCCTACAGAGTGATTCAGGATAAATAAAGATAAATAGGATAAATAAAGTAACAGTAGCCTACAGAGTGATTCAGGATGCAGGATAAATAAAGTAACAGTAGCCTACAGAGTGATTCAGGATAAATAAAGATAAATAAAATAAAGTAACAGTAGCCTACTGAAATTCAGGATAAATAAAGTAACAGTAGCCTACTGAGTGATTCAGGATGCAGGATAAATAAAGTAACAGTAGCCTACTGACTGATTCAGGATAAATAAAGTCAACAGTAGCCTACAGAGTGATTCAGGATGCAGGATAAATAAAGTAACAGTAGCCTACTGACTGATTCAAGATGCAGGATAAATAAAGTAACAGTAGCCTACAGAGTGATTCAGGATAAATAAAGTAACAGTAGCCTACAGAGTGATTCAGGATAAATAAAGTAACAGTAGCCTACAGAGTGATTCAGGATGCAGGATAAATAAAGAACAGTAGCCTAGATTCAGATAAATAAAGTAACAGTAGCCTACTGACTGATTCAGGATAAATAAAGTAACAGTAGCCTACTGACTGATTCAGGATGCAGGATAAATAAAGTAACAGTAGCCTACTGACTGATTCAGATGCAGGATAAATAAAGTAACAGTAGCCTACAGAGTGATTCAGGATAAATAAAGTAACAGTAGCCTACAGAGTGATTCAGGATGCAGGATAAATAAAGTAACAGTAGCCTACTGACTGATTCAAGATGCAGGATAAATAAAATAACAGTAGCCTACAGAGTGATTCAGGATAAATAAAGTAACAGTAGCCTACAGAGTGATTCAGGATGCAGGATAAATAAAGTAACAGTAGCCTACAGAGTGATTCAGGATGCAGGATAAATAAAGTAACAGTAGCCTACAGAGTGATTCAGGATAAATAAAGTAACAGTAGCCTACTGACTGATTCAGGATAAATAAAGTCACAGTAGCCTACTGATGCAGGATGCAGGATAAATAAAGTAACAGTAGCCTACTGACTGATTCAAGATGCAGGATAAATAAAGTCACAGTAGCCTACAGAGTGATTCAGGATAAATAAAGTAACAGTAGCCTACAGAGTGATTCAGGATGCAGGATAAATAAAGTAACAGTAGCCTACAGACTGATTCAGATGCAGGATAAATAAAATAACAGTAGCCTACAGAGTGATTCAGGATAAATAAAGTAACAGTAGCCTACAGAGTGATTCAGGATGCAGGATAAATAAAGTAACAGTAGCCTACAGAGTGATTCAGGATGCAGGATAAATAAAGTAACAGTAGCCTACAGAGTGATTCAGGATGCAGGATAAATAAAGTAACAGTAGCCTACTGACTAATTCAGGATAAATAAAGTCACAGTAGCCTACAGAGTGATTCAGGATGCAGGATAAATAAAGTAACAGTAGCCTACTGACTGAAATTCAGTAGATGATTCAGGATAAATAAAGTAACAGTAGCCTACAGAGTGATTCAGGATGCAGGATAAATAAAGTAACAGTAGCCTACTGACTGATTCAGGATGATAGCCTCAGGATGCAGGATAAATAAAGTAACAGTAGCCTACAGAGTGATTCAGGATGCAGGATAAAGTAACAGTAGCCTACAGGATAAATAAAGTAACAGTAGCCTACTGACTGATTCAGGATGCAGGATAAAGGATAAATAAAGTAACAGTAGCCTACAGAGTGATTCAGGATGCAGGATAAATAAAGTAACAGTAGCCTAGAGAGTGATTCAGGATGCAGGATAAATAAAGTAACAGTAGCCTACAGAGTGATTCAGGATAAATAAAGTAACAGTAGCCTACTGAGTGATTCAGGATGCAGGATAAATAAAGTAACAGTAGCCTACTGACTAATTCAGGATAAATAAAGTAACAGTAGCCTACTGACTGATTCTGATGCAGGATGCAGGATAAATAAAGTAACAGTAGCCTACTGACTGATTCAGGATGCAGGATAAATAAAGTAACAGTAGCCTACTGACTAATTCAGGATAAATAAAGTAACAGTAGCCTACTGACTGATGGATAAATAAAGTAACAGTAGCCTACTGATGATAAATAAAGTCACAGTAGCCTACAGAGTGATTCAGGATAAATAAAGTAACAGTAGCCTACAGAGTGATTCAGGATGCAGGATAAATAAAGTAACAGTAGCCTACTGAGAGTGATTCAGGATGCAGGATAAATAAAGTAACAGTAGCCTACTGACTGATTCAGGATAAATAAAGTAACAGTAGCCTACAGAGTGATTCAGGATAAAAATAAAGTAACAGTAGCCTACTGAGTGATTCAGGATGCAGGATAAATAAAGTAACAGTAGCCTACAGAGTGATTCAGGATGCAGGATAAATAAAGTAACAGTAGCCTACAGTAGCCTGATTCAGGATGCAGGATAAATAAAGTAACAGTAGCCTAAATAAAGTAACAGTAGCCTACAGAGTGATTCAGGATAAATAAAGTAACAGTAGCCTACTGAGTGATTCAGGATGCAGGATAAATAAAGTAACAGTAGCCTACTGACTGATTCAGGATAAATAAAGTAACAGTAGCCTACTGAGTGATTCAGGATGCAGGATAAATAAAGTAACAGTAGCCTACAGAGTGATTCAGGATGCAGGATAAATAAAGTAACAGTAGCCTACAGAGTGATTCAGGATGCAGGATAAATAAAGTAACAGTAGCCTACAGAGTGATTCAGGATGCAGGATAAATAAAGTAACAGTAGCCTACTGACTGATTCAGGATAAATAAAGTAACAGTAGCCTACTGACGGATTCAGGATAAATAAAGTAACAGTAGCCTACTGACTGATTCAGGATAAATAAAGTAGCAGTAGCCTACCGACTGATTCAGAATGCAGGATAAATAAAGTAACAGTAGCCTACAGAGTGATGCAGGATAAATAAAGTAACAGTAGCCTACAGAGTGATGCAGGATAAATAAAGTAACAGTAGCCTACAGAGTGATGCAGGATAAATAAAGTAACAGTAGCCTACCGACTGATTCAGGATAAATAAAGTAACAGTAGCCTACCGAGTGATTCAGGATAAATAAAGTAACAGTAGCCTACCGACTGATTCAGGATAAAGGATAAATAAAGTAACAGTAGCCTACCGACTGATTCAGGATAAATAAAGTAACAGTAGCCTACCGACTGATTCAGGATAAAGGATAAATAAAGTAACAGTAGCCTACTGACTGATTCAAGATGCAGGATAAATAAAGTAACAGTAGCCTACAGACTGATTCAGGATAAATAAAGTAACAGTAGCCTACTGACTGATTCAGGATAAATAAAGTAACAGTAGCCTACTGACTGATTCAGGATAAAGGATAAATAAAGTAACAGTAGCCTACAGAGTGATTCAGGATAAAGGATAAATAAAGTAACAGTAGCCTACTGACTGATTCAGGATGCAGGATAAATAAAGTAACAGTAGCCTACAGAGTGATTCAGGATGCAGGATAAATAAAGTAACAGTAGCCTACTGACTAATTCAGGATAAATAAAGTCACAGTAGCCTACTGACTGATGCAGGATAAATAAAGTAACAGTAGCCTACTGACTGATTCAAGATGCAGGATAAATAAAATAACAGTAGCCTACAGAGTGATTCAGGATAAATAAAGTAACAGTAGCCTACAGAGTGATTCAGGATGCAGGATAAATAAAGTAACAGTAGCCTACTGACTGATTCAAGATGCAGGATAAATAAAATAACAGTAGCCTACAGAGTGATTCAGGATAAATAAAGTAACAGTAGCCTACAGAGTGATTCAGGATGCAGGATAAATAAAGTAACAGTAGCCTACAGAGTGATTCAGGATGCAGGATAAATAAAGTAACAGTAGCCTACAGAGTGATTCAGGATAAAAATAAAGTAACAGTAGCCTACAGAGTGATTCAGGATGCAGGATAAATAAAGTAACAGTAGCCTACAGAGTGATTCAGGATGCAGGATAAATAAAGTAACAGTAGCCTACTGACTGATTCAGGATAAATAAAGTAGCAGTAGCCTAGGATGATGCAGGATAAATAAAGTAACAGTAGCCTACAGAGTTCAAGATGCAGGATAAATAAAGTAACAGTAGCCTACAGTAGAGGATAATTCAGGATAAATAAAGTAACAGTAGCCTACAGAGTGATTCAGGATAAATAAAGTAACAGTAGCCTACAGAGTGATTCAGGATGCAGGATAAATAAAGTAACAGTAGCCTACCGAGTGATTCAGGATAAATAAAGTAACAGTAGCCTACCGACTGATTCAGGATAAAGGATAAATAAAGTAACAGTAGCCTACCGAGTGATTCAGGATAAATAAAGTAACAGTAGCCTACCGACTGATTCAGGATAAAGGATAAATAAAGTAACAGTAGCCTACTGACTGATTCAGGATGCAGGATAAATAAAGTAACAGTAGCCTACAGAGTGATTCAGGATAAATAAAGTAACAGTAGCCTACTGACTGATTCAGGATAAATAAAGTAACAGTAGCCTACTGACTGATTCAGGATAATAAATAAAGTAACAGTAGCCTACAGAGTGATTCAGGATAAATAAAGTAACAGTAGCCTACTGAATGATTCAGGATAAATAAAGTAACAGTAGCCTACTGACTGATTCAAGATGCAGGATAAATAAAATAACAGTAGCCTACAGAGTGATTCAGGATAAATAAAGTAACAGTAGCCTACAGAGTGATTCAGGATGCAGGATAAATAAAGTAACAGTAGCCTACAGAGTGATTCAGGATGCAGGATAAATAAAGTAACAGTAGCCTACTGACTGATTCAGGATAGGATAAATAAAGTAACAGTAGCCTACTGACTGATTCAGGATAAATAAAGTAACAGTAGCCTACTGACTGATTCAGGATAAAGGATAAATAAAGTAACAGTAGCCTACTGACTGATTCAAGATGCAGGATAAATAAAATAACAGTAGCCTACAGAGTGATTCAGGATAAATAAAGTAACAGTAGCCTACAGAGTGATTCAGGATGCAGGATAAATAAAGTAACAGTAGCCTACAGAGTGATTCAGGATGCAGGATAAATAAAGTAACAGTAGCCTACAGAGTGATTCAGGATGCAGGATAAATAAAGTAACAGTAGCCTACTGACTAATTCAGGATAAATAAAGTCACAGTAGCCTACTGACTGATGCAGGATGCAGGATAAATAAAGTAACAGTAGCCTACTGACTGATTCAAGATGCAGGATAAATAAAGTAACAGTAGCCTACAGAGTGATTCAGGATAAATAAAGTAACAGTAGCCTACAGAGTGATTCAGGATGCAGGATAAATAAAGTAACAGTAGCCTACTGACTGATTCAAGATGCAGGATAAATAAAATAACAGTAGCCTACAGAGTGATTCAGGATAAATAAAGTAACAGTAGCCTACAGAGTGATTCAGGATGCAGGATAAATAAAGTAACAGTAGCCTACAGAGTGATTCAGGATAAATAAAGTAACAGTAGCCTACAGAGTGATTCAGGATGCAGGATAAATAAAGTAACAGTAGCCTACTGACAGGATAAATAAAGTAACAGTAGCCTATGATTCAGGATGCAGGATAAATAAAGTAACAGTAGCCTACTGACTCAAGATGCAGGATAAATAAAGTAACAGTAGCCTACAGAGTGATTCAGGATGCAGGATAAATAAAGTAACAGTAGCCTACTGACTGATTCAGATGCAGGATAAATAAAGTAACAGTAGCCTACAGACTGATTCAGGATAAATAAAGTAACAGTAGCCTACAGATTCAGGTGATTCAGAGATTCAGGATGCAGGATAAATAAAGTAACAGTAGCCTACAGAGTGATTCAGGATAAATAAAGTAACAGTAGCCTACTGACTGATTCAGAATGCAGGATAAATAAAGTAACAGTAGCCTACCGACTGATTCAGGATAAATAAAGTCACAGTAGCCTACTGACTGATTCAAGATGCAGGATAAATAAAGTAACAGTAGCCTACAGAGTGATTCAGGATGCAGGATAAATAAAGTAACAGTAGCCTACAGAGTGATTCAGGATGCAGGATAAATAAAATAACAGTAGCCTACAGAGTGATTCAGGATGCAGGATAAATAAAGTAACAGTAGCCTACTGACTAATTCAGGATAAATAAAGTCACAGTAGCCTACTGACTGATGCAGGATGCAGGATAAATAAAGTCACAGTAGCCTACTGACTGATTCAGGATGCAGGATAAATAAAGTCACAGTAGCCTACAGAGTGATTCAGGATAAATAAAGTAACAGTAGCCTACAGAGTAATTCAGGATGCAGGATAAATAAAGTAACAGTAGCCTACTGACTAATTCAGGATAAATAAAGTAACAGTAGCCTACAGACTGATGCAGGATAAATAAAGTAACAGTAGCCTACTGACTGATGCAGGATAAATAAAGTCACAGTAGCCTACTGACTGATGCAGGATGCAGGATAAATAAAGTCACAGTAGCCTACTGACTAATGCAGGATAAATAAAGTAACAGTAGCCTACTGATCTTTAGTTTGTTCTTTGTCTGTGGCAGGTTAGCCACACCCATAATGCCTAGGTGGTGGTCAGTGGGGATTTATTGAAGTCATGTATGTTTGTTCCATTGAAATGAACTGTTTTGGCTCGGGGTAAACAAGTAAAAGGTCACCAATACCACCACCACACTAATAGTGTATACTGTAGAGGCCTACCTACTGTGAACATTTCCTGTACTTTTATTGGACAGTATATGTTTTCTGTGTTTTGGAATACCATAGAATAGAATACCATAGAATAGAATACCATAGAATAGAATAGATTATAGAATACATCATTTCATAGAATATCATATAATAGAATAGAATATCATATTATAGAATATATCATATCATAGAATATATCATATAATAGAACAGAATATTAAATAATAGAATAGAAGAGTATCATGGAATAGAATATCAATGAATAGAATATCAATAGAATAGAAAATAATATATCTATTGTTCATTTGGTTAGAACAAGAATAGCCTTCTCCTTTTCCCCAAATAACCCCAGAAATATATTGACTGGCACAGCTAGGGTCAGCCACGAGGATATAGCCTAGCTGTGTAGACCAGTTTAATCATGAACCTTTCCATTGATAGACTATTAACTGAGTAGGTTAGCTAGTTCCAGACATTTAATGTCACATAGTGCCCCTAGCAGTGCCCTGAGGCAGTGGTTCAATCCCCTGTTCTACCAGTCACTCTACACTACTGTATCACTCATCTCATATTCTAGATCTGTCAAGAAAACTTCCAAATACCCCCCAAAAATATCACATGAGATATGATAAATGTTTTGTTGACGTGATGATGTGCATTGATTGATTTGGCCTCGCCCTACTTTCTTTGTGGAGGGACTACTGGCTCCAACTATAGACTAACCAATGAGCAAGCTACTGCTTAGTTATGTCACCGTTTTTCAAATAACCATAAAAGTGTCCATCTCTAACATATCCTAGCAACATAAATGTTTGCCAAAAAAGGAAGCCTACCATGATCAGTTAAGGCTGTTGTTGTATCCTCTCCTCAGCTTAACAACACCAGAACGTCAGAGAGGGTGAGATTAGAATTCTAGATGTAGAATGTTACTTTACTGGTTATTGTGCAGGTCAGAATTATGTGATGCAACAAATGGACATCTTATCACACGTCATCATCATGCTATTTCTTCTTTCAGTAAAAACGTGTAAAGTGTAATGCTTTTTTACAGACAGACAATGTCACTTAGTTTCCATGTATGTCTTTTGTCAGTAGCTATAAAATTAATTCAGAGCAAACATTCTATTCAGGATAGAAAATGAATATCTAATTTGGGACAATCAGTGCAAATGACCAGTGGCCAATGAGCCTGTTTAGATAACGTCAGGTTCAAAACTTATGGCATCCTTGATAAAGATTTTTTTTAAAGACTGTATGAAATAATACAAATACTGAGATATTGTAAGCACAAAAAAGGGAAAATATTATTTTATATACTAATACAATTGATCAGAGAAAGAGAGTGTTTAACGTGATAAAAGATGTGTAAACATTTCCCAATTTTATTGAGCGTACAATCAAATCACATTTGATTGAGCAAACAATATAACTCAGTATGTATTATTTATTTTATACAGTCTTTTTTGCTCATCTTTATCAAGGGATGCCAATAATTTTGGACCTGACTGTATGTTGGGTTTAGATTAGGAAGCACCAGTAAACTGGAGTACACAAAGCTCTCTTCAGTGTGTTTCTGGCTGACCTGGTTTCCCTTCCTGTCCAGATAAAGAAGCCCATTAGCAAAGTAGTTCATTGGCAAAAGTTCGGGGGAATTCTCTCTCTAATCTCTATTTCTCTCTCTTTCTGTCCCTCTCTCTCTCTCTCTCTTTCTCTCCATAAATATGTATGCATCTAATATGGGTTGGGAGGGGGGGTCCTGTTTGGGTGTTTAAGACAGGGGCTTTCACACATCCCTTGTGTAGGGGGGAGATTGTAACGACACTGGTCACATAGAGAACTAAGTATCCCACCACAAAGTGGTATACGAGGGTGAAGGTGGTTGGAGGTAGGGTGAGGATCGTACCAGAGCAATAGGCTGGTGAGGGCCTCCGTACTCCCAGCTGGGGTTTCAGACCCTTATCTTTCCATGGCTCAGTTATCTGTTTCACCAGGGCCCTGGCAGGTGTCCTATCGGAAATGACACGTAAAGCTCTTACAAGATGCCACCTTTTCTCAAGCTTCCAAGGTGAGGACAGTGGAAAGGGGAGTCTCAGTCAGTGGTGGGACATAGGGAAAGCCCAGTTTCAGCTGCTCTGTCAGCAGTATTCAGCTTTCAGAGTCCAGGAGAGTACTGGGGAGCTTGAGGGGTTCATAAGTGAGATAGAGGCTGAGCTGGTGGGGCTGGGCTGCTAGATAATCTTTCTTTTCTTTCAGATGAAAGCAAAAGGAGCACTTGTATGAGCTAGGATGTTCCATGTTGAGAGGGATGGATGCTCCCAGCTCTTTCTTCTTTGGGTTGAAAAAACAGAGTTTGTCTGGTGGGGCAACTTCTGTTGTGGGGAGATGAGGGAGCCTGACGGGTGTGTAACTCCTGTGTGTTCTCAGGTTCTGCTCACGGACGTTCCCAAACGTTAAATTGATTTTCTCCGGACGTTTCACAAACTCTCGGCTGCAATCTCCAAGATGGCCTCTGGCCGCGCCCCGCTGGTCGATGGTCTGCCTGTGGACTTTTATAAAAAAGTGAATTGGACAGGACTTGTTTTGTTTTGTGTTTTGTGAGTGTGTCAGAGGAGTTGCAACTAAGCTGTTGGTGGGTGGCTTGAGTGACCTAAAGAACTGGAGGCCTGTAGCATTGTTCTGTGGGGACTATAAGGTCTTTGTCAAGGTCCTCTCTAACAGACTGAAGTCCCACTGGGACCAAATGTACTGTGTACCAGGATGCTCAATCACAGACCATCTGTTCATAATCAGAGACCATGAGTATCTGTTCAATCTGCTGTCTGCTTTTGGTTGTGGGGAGAATTTTGTGGCCCGTGTTAAAATGTATGGTGAAGGTGGGCAGGGTGGCTGAGTAGGGTTGCCTGGGTAGGCCAGTCTGGGTAGGCCAGTCTGGGTAGGCCAGTCTGGGTAGGGTGGCTGAGTAGGCCAGTCTGGGTAGGCCAGTCTGGGCAGGGTGGCTGAGTAGGGTAGCCTGGGTAGGGTGGGACATTTTCCAGGGATGTCCTCTATCGGGGCAGCTATGCACGCTTACTATTGAGGAACTTCTGGGCCTGCTACACAGGAGGCTGTGGGCAGTGTGTGTGCCAGACAGGGTTGGGGAGGTGTAGCAGTATCAGCATATGCTGGTAACGTCTCAGAGATGATTAGGGATGAGCAGAACCTACGGGGTCTAGTTTGAGAGGTTACAAGGGGGCGTCTTCGGTTAAGGTCAACTGGGGCAGGAGTGAGGCTCTTATGTGGGTTATGGAGGGACAGGGTAGCTTCCAGGGGGGTTGCAGTGGGTCTGTGAAGGGCTCAATATTCTTGGGATGTATCTGGGCGTGGAGGGGTGGGTCAGGAAGAACCGGGAGGGAGTGTCATAAGTGGAGGTGGCTCCTCTACCAAGTGTCATACAGAGGGAGGGTGCTGATCATCAACAACTTGGTGGCATCGTCCCTATGATATAAACTGTTCTCAACGGCCCCGGCGGTCTGCTGCCTGTCCAGGAAGGGAGACAAGGCCTCATGGACCTGGAGAGCAGGGTGGCAGGCTTCCAGAGACTATACCACACAGATGGCTGGAGGGAACTAGCATGTGCTCTGTTGAGGGCTGGCAATTTAGGGCTGGACCAGCAGCTTCTCCTCATGAGGCCGAACACAGCAGGGGTCTTAGACTTTTACACTCTAGTACTGAGTGCCTGGCAACTGCCAAGGACCACATGAGAAGGGGGTGTGGTGCATGGGCCATGGGAGGCCATCTTCCACAACCCACAGATCCCTTTAAGGTCGTTCAGCCACCCTGCAGGGATGTTTTATGGCATCAAGAAACTGCCTAAGCCACAGTTTCCACCATTGCAAGTGACAGGAGACACTAGGGACTGGCAGGAAGGTCCGGAGGACGTACTGCCTTTACACTCCGATCCTGGGGAAGTTTGCGAAGGTGGGGGGCAATGCACTGTTCACCCTCAGTGTCAAGGAAGTTAGGCACATCAGGAGCTTAGCGGGAGTGAAGGGGCATCAGTGGGGGGGTTGTGGGGGCTGAGAGCATGGCAGGGTGTAGGTGCTCTATAAGCTCCCATTGTCGAACAGGTCAGGTGACAGAGGTATTCAACCAGTGAAAGGGCCAAATGTGTTTGGTGTAATTTGTCTCCCTGTCTCTTTCTCTTTGTCATTTCTCTCTCCTCTATTTCTTTCTCTGTCAGTGTGTTTGCTTTTGCCAGGCATAGTCCGATCTCTCGTTCTCTCACACAGACTAAAGTGGGCCTTGTGTGCATTTCAGGAACACAAATATACTGTAAGCAAATGCAAAATTAGGTTTGATGTGGTTCATTAGTCCTCTGTGCATTCCACCATTTTGTTGAGGGAAAATGTACACAAAGTAACACAATGGCGGGTCCACTTAGACAGTGTGGTGATAAAGTAACCGATAACAACCCTAGTTCTAGGAATTCCCACGGTATTCAGCTTATAAAACATTTACTACACTAAATGTGTACTGTACCCATCTCTCACTGATTATAAAACATTTACTACACTAAATGTGTACTGTACCCATCTCTCACTGATTATGATAAACAGCAGTTCTAACACCATGAAAAAGTGTGCGTGACATTCGGTACTAAAGATACTTCCATAGTCACCATAGTTTCTCACAACACCAGTGACTGGCTACTAGACAGCAGCACCCTTGAGATCCAGGGAGACCATTTCAGTGATGTCTGACAACTTTATTGGGTTTGCTGCTGAAATACAGGCCTGGCAGATTTACACTGGATTTATAGGGAATTTATGAAACAGTAGCAGTAGGGAGCAACAATCTGTCATTCTATGATGTAACAACAAGCATAGTCAGGATACTGAGGACAGTAGAGTCATTTTCAATTCCATTCTTATCATATTTTAAGTGAACAGGGGTTATCGTGTGTTATTATTGGGCTATGACCTGCAGTAAAAGGTGCCCAGATAAGAGTGAGGGATGTGTAAAATCATGTAATGTCTAACAACTGGAGCTGTAATTGCATAATAAACATTATGTATCATCAAATAGCTGGTCGTCTGTAGCTCAGTTGGTAGAGCATGATGTGTGCAATGCCATGATGGTGCGTTGGATTCCTGGGACCAAACATAAAATGTATGCATCAATGTAAGTGGCTTTGGATAAAGTGTCTGGTAAT
Organism: Oncorhynchus nerka; assembly: GCF_034236695.1. Classification (NCBI taxonomy): domain Eukaryota; kingdom Metazoa; phylum Chordata; class Actinopteri; order Salmoniformes; family Salmonidae; genus Oncorhynchus; species Oncorhynchus nerka. Next base: position 41,163,255 of record NC_088421.1, on the reverse strand, counting down.
TGGCAGATATTATATAATAGCACTGATATTTAGATTTATTTGAGATTCGTCTGCCCAGAGGCCCGGGCATTTGTGACACAGTCCTTTAAAGTGCTTGACCCCTTGAGTCCCCTTTGCACATACGTTTGCACCCCAAAACATTTACCAGGAGAGTAGACAAAAAAGGAGCCCCAAAAGACACTGATAATCAAAAATGAGAGAAAGAAAAAAATCTTTATTAGCATTTTGACAAATAAAGATTTAATGAAGAAAAGTACTCTTGTAACTCAGTTAAACTGTGATACATATTGTTAACCTGTTACGGCTAGACCCCTCAACAACATCCGGTGAAATTGCAGAGTGCCAAATTCAAATTAAATTACTATAGATATTAAACTTTCATGAAATCACGAGTGTAATACATCAAAAATAAAGCTTAACTCCTTGTTAATCCAGCCGGCATGTCAGATTTCAAAAAGGCTTTACAGCGAAAGCAAACCATGCGATTATCTGAGGACAGCGCCCCATCATACAAATGCATGACAAACATATTTTAACCAAGGAGGTGCAACACGAAAGTCAGAAATAACGATATAATTCATACCTTACCTTTGAAGAACTTCTTCTGTTGGCACTCCAAAATGTCCCAGAAACATCACAAATGGTCCTTTTGTTCGATAAATTCCTTCTTTATATCTCCAAAATGTCAATTTATTTGGCACGTTTGATTCAGAAATACACCTGTTCCAACTCGCCCAACATGACTACAAATGATATAATAAGTTACCTGTAAACTTGGTCCAAACAACTTTCCTAATCCAACCTTAGGTATCCTAAAACATAAATAATCAAATAAAATTTAAGACGGCATATACTGTGTTCAATAGCGGATAAATTCAGATAAACTGTAACAGACAGTTTACTTTGGGCACGCTTTTCATCTGGACGTGAAAATAGTGCCCCCTAGCCCGAAGAGGTTTTAATAGAACAGAATGACCCTAACCCTACCTGACCCTAGCCCTACCTGACCCTAAACCTACCTGACCCTAAACCTACCAGACCCTAAACCTACCTGACCCTAGCTCTAGCCCTACCTGACCCTAACCCTACCTGATCCTAATCCTACCTGATCCTAAACCTAACCCTACCTGACCAAACCTGACCCTAACCGAACTAACCCTACCTGAACCTACCAGACTCTAACCCTACCGGATCCTAAACCTAACCCTACCTGATCCTAAACCTAACCCTAAACCTAACCCTACCTGATCCTAACCCTACCTGATCCTAAACCTGACCCTACTAGACCCTAAACCTACCTGACCCTAACTGACCCTAGCTCTAGCCCTACCTGACCCTAACCCTACCTGACCCTAGCCCTACTTGACCCTAACTGATCCTAAACCTAGCCCTACCTGAACCTAACCCTACCAGACCCTAACCCTGAACCTGACCCTAAGACCCTAACCCTACCTGATCCTAAACCTGACCCTACCTGATCCTAAACCTGACCCTACCTGATCCTAAACCTGACCCTACCTGATCCTAAACCTGACCCTACCTGACCCTAAACCTACCTGACCATACCTGATCCTAAACCTAGCCCTACCTGATCCTAAACCTAGCCCTACCTGATCCTAAACATAGCCCTACCTGATCCTAAACCTAGCCCTACCTGACCATACCTGATCCTAAACATAGCCCTACCTGACCCTAACCGGACCCTATACAAGTACAATATGCCTTACCCAACCCTGACCATACCTGTACAGTAGAATAAGCAGGTCAGATGAATTCAAGGATGTTTCATGTATACAGAATAGTAGAGAATAATATAAAGTGTATTTTTTAATTGTTCTGTTATTTTGTATGTGTCTGTGACTCCTCAGTTCCTAGAAGATTTAGACTGACCTCTCAGTTCCTAAATCTTCTAGGCTGTGACCCCTCAGTTCTTAGAAGATTTAGACTGTGACCCTTCAGTTCTTAGAAGATTTAGACTTCCCAGTCCACCTTTGTCTTATGTTCCAGACAAGACGACACATGCAAAACAAGACACTAAAATTGGCACACTAGAGAGGAGACAGCAAATACATTCCGGAGACCCAGTTTGAACCCTTGTAGGTAACACTAGACTGTGAGAAACCAGGGTTGGGCAGGTGATATTTTAATAATTTGGCTCCCTGAGCTAATGCAGAGGCTTTAGCTCAGAAGGCTAAGTACAGTAATGTGTTGGCACCTTTTTTCTCAGAGTGCAGGGTTCTATCTAGGACCAAAAAGGGTTCTGAAGAACCCCTTTTGATTCCAGGTAGAACCCTTTTGATTCCAGGTAGAACCCTTTTGGGTTCCATTTAAAACCCTTTCCACAGAGGGTTCTACCTGGAACCAAAAAGGTTTATCCTATGGGACAGTCAAAGAACCCTTTTGGAACCTTTTTTTCTAAGAGTGTGGATTGTCAGATCAGGGCAGGAAGAAATTAAAGTCAGGCAAGTTAGGAGTTAGTTACTCCTATGGCTCTCCTGGGGGGGAATCAGGATCAGGCAAGTTAGGAGTTAGTTACTCCTATGGCTCTCCTGGGGGGAATCAGGATCAGGCAGGTGAGGTGTTAATCTGCTGGCGTTCCTAGTTAATGCTTTTAACTCATTGGACTAAAACTGTTGTGTTGCGCACGAGACCCGGGTTGGTCACAAGAAATCAAGGTCAGGCTGGTGAAAGGTGCTAATCCTGGCTCTGGTTGGGACTAGCGTGGCAGGCACACAGCTTCTCCGTTGTCTGTGAAAACCTTGCAGCTTTGTCCATCAATAATGTATCCCTAGCCCCTGCGACCAGTGCAATGCTAGCTGCACCTCATCAACTATTGATCAAGCCTGTTGGAGAACTAATGCTACAGTATATAGGGATGCTACGACGGAGCTCAAACCCTGTCTGTTAAAGCATTTGTTGGAAAGTCAACTGAAATCAACTCAATTATTGCTTAAAGGTCATCTGGAACTTTAAAAAAGAAAAAAACAGTTCACGGTTGCCCCCATCACTTCCATTGATTGTTAGCTAGCTAGCTAGCTAGCAGTGGCTAATGTTAGTGAAGGTCCTAATGGCTTTTCAGAGAAAACTGGAAAATTACAGACGTGGGTTTTTATATCAGGTAAATCCATTTGAATTCAACCGCTTTGACAGCATCCCTGTAGATTTATACAACACTTTCCATTAGAAATCCAAGGTTTAAAAACAAAGGTGTCCATGTGTGCCGATGACTCACGTTTTGTATTAAGTTCACAATCTAGATCCCTGCAATGTCTCATTGAAGATCTAGATAACTCTTCCGGACTAAAACCTAATTATGATAAGTGTACAATATTACGTATTGGATCTTTTACATTACCCTGCAGTTTACCTTTATAATGGGTTTATGGTGAAGTAGACATACTTGGTATTCATATCACAAAATATATAAATGAGCTCTCCACAATGAATTTCAATAGAAAACTTGTAAAAATAGACAAGATCCTGCAACCATGGAGGTAAATACCTGTCTATTTATGGACAAATTGCCCTGATTAACTCCCTAGTTGTATCTCAGTTTACTCACTTATGGCGCTGCCTACTCCTGATGATTAGTTTCTCAAATCATATGAGCAAGAAATATTTTGTTGCAAAAGGGTTTTCTAATGATCAATTAGCCTTTTAAAATGCTAAACCTGGATTAGCTAACACAATGTGCCATTGGAACACAGGAGTGATGGTTGCTGATAATGGGCCTCTGTATGCCTATGTAGATATTCTATTAAAAATCAGGGGTTTCCAGCTACGAAAAGTCATTTACAACATTAACAATGTCTACACTGTATTTCTGATCAATTTTATGTTATTTTAAGGGACAAAAAAAAAAGCGCTTTTCTTTCGAAAACAAGGACATTTCTAAGTGACAAACTTTAACGGTAGTGTGTGTGTGTACATATATATTCTGCTTGACTAAAAAAATCTTGGTCGACCAAACAATCAACCATCAACTAATTGGAGTCAGCCCTACTTGCCTTGCACCACTTATTAGATATATTAGCTTGACAGCAAACGTCCTGTCCATGTGATTTATCATAGTAATAAGCAGCAGAAATCTAAAGGATCAGATGGAAAACATGCCAGGAAAAGTGATTGGCTGAAATGATGAAGTAAGTGGATGGAGAAATACAGTTGTCAAACAGTTGTCATTTTTTTGCTCTTTTATTTATTTATTTACATTTAACGTAAATGGAGTTTACGAGTGTTCAGATAATTTTAATTTTTATATTTGCATATGTAACTTAGACCCTACTTCACATCATCTGAGGTTGTGTTGTGCCTCCATCGGTTGAGACACATGTAAAGGTTTAAAAATGTCCAAATTCTTGAAAAGAATAATGTTTTTTTATAAAGTATCAAATAGTTTGACAACCCTGTTTGTAAGCTTTTAAAAGATCATCTCAACCGTTGATCTTTTCCAGTGATGAAGACATGTGTCATGGTATGGTGGGGTATGCACATGGGTCAACATTGAGCACCTTTATCTCTTCAATGTCAAAAAGAGTCACTTTCTGATCACTTCTACAAGGGGCAAATATGTATGGAAGGTTTCGTTCAAATCAAAAGGGGTGTTGTCAAGAAAGTGCTTGGATTGACTCTGTCGTAACAGGACCTTTCACCCCTCTGCCCGGTTGATACTAATACAGATGATCTTCCCCATGCTTGACTATGGGGATCCCCAGTGCCCGGTTGATACTAATACAGATGATCTTCCCCATGCTTGACTATGGGGATCCCCAGTGCCCGGTTGATACTAATACAGATGATCTTCCCCATGCTTCCCCATGCTTGATACTAATACAGGATCTTCCCCATGCTTGACTATGGGGATCCCCAGTGCCCGGTTGATACTAATACAGATGATCTTCCCCATGCTTGACTATGGGGATCCCCAGTGCCCGGTTGATACTAATACAGATGATCTTCCCCATGCTTGACTATGGGGATGTCATCTACAGTTCAACATGTAAGGGATCCCCAGAGAAGCAAGATGGGCTTCATCATTCCACCATTTTGTTGAGGGAAAATGCACAAAGTAACACAATGGCGGGTCCACTTAGACAGTGTGGTGATAAAGTAACCGATAACAACCCTAGTTCTAGGAATTCCCACGGTATACAGCTTATAAAACATTTACTACACTGTGTAATGTACCCATCTCTCACTGATTATGATAAACAGCACACATTCACATTTCCATCAATCGGCCTGTCAACATATCCTCCAGCTATAGAACAGTGTTGAATAATACCTGACCTCTACTGTACAAGTAGAATACACTCTACCTAACCCTATCTGACCCCCTAATGGGCTACCAAGTGGCGCAGTGGTCTAAGGCATTGAATCTCAGTGCTAGAGGAGTCACTACAGACCCTGGTTTGTATCACAACCGGCCATGATCAGGAGTCCCATAAGGCGGAGCTTGGCCGGGGTAGGCCGTCATTATAAAATAAGAATTTGTTCTTAACTGATTTGCCTTGTTAAATTAAGGTTCAATAATAAATAAAAACCCTACCAGACCCTAACCAATATAAAGTATATTTGTTTCATTGTGCTCTATTATTCTGTGTACATCTGTGACCCCTCAGTTCCTAGAAGATTTAGACTGTGACCTCAGTTCCCGTCCTTCTGTGTTGTCACATGCCCCCGCGCTTCTGTGTTGTCACATGCCCCCGTCCTTCTGTGTTGTCACATGCCCCCGTCCTTCTGTGTTGTCACATGCCCCCGTCCTTCTGTGTTGTCACATGTTTTGTGATTTGATTTATTGCACCACACTTCCTAGTCATCACTGGCCAGGCCGTCATTGTAAATAAGAATTTGTCTAGTCCTTTACAGGCAGCTTTGAACTCTGATAAGGGCCTATATCATAAGGCAGTGGCTGTATACATGTGCACTTCACATTTCCATATCATTAAACACTCATGTAATAAACAGTCAGCATTTATGAACACTGATATACAGTTACAAGATGACATGGTGTTATACCCTGGGTTTGTTCTGAACAGAATGAGACCATGTTTGTTGTATTGGGACAAAGATTTGCCGTGGATCACGCATTTGAATACACTCATGACTCCAGTCTATGTGCAAAATAATTACAATCTGCTGCTCTGAATTGCCTTGTGAAAGTCTTAACACTAATGTCATGTTATAATGGAGCTCTCATGTTGGCTATAGAACATACAAACACACCTTATAGTTGATGACTCTCCAGTCATAGAAATGCATAGAAATTACTTAGGAACTGTTCACACTTGGAGAGGTGTGTGGCCCCTTGGAGACACCAGTTAGTCCTCTCACTCAAACCCTTGTCATTCTATTGTCTTATGTTGCACCTACCCCAGATTTTACAATAATATTCTTATCATCTTACTGAATATATCCAGAGTATTTTCTGGTTTAGTTAAACAAATGCAGTAAAAAGTGCTGTAAATGTAAAACAAAAAAATCACATGAAATCAACAGTGGATTCAGTCTTGTGTCAGGTGAACTGTTGTTCTCACCTTTAGTCTAATACTTGTCCCATAATCTCCAAACTGTTCCCTTTTAATTGCTACTATGATTATGCATATGCTTTCCATACTTCCTCTGAGGAAAACATTTAGCCCAATGCTCACCAGTGTAAGGGGTTTTAACTGACTCACCTGGATAAATAAAATATATACACATTTAAAAACGAACCATGGATTAAAGTTGGTCTTCTGGCCCATAGACTACTTTCAGGGTCAGGAACCATCTAACATCAAGTTGTAAAATCATGAACTTCCCCTTTAAGATCAGCAATAAGGTTAGTGTACCACCATCCAGAACCATTCCAAATCTGACAGCTGTTTATACACTGCCTTTAAATAGAGGAACTTCCTGTTAATATTTAAACCTCTGAAAGGATACATTGAAGTACAAGCTGAGGGTAAACAGGACTTCACCTTTGATGTAATTCCTGTAAACAATTCCCTTTTCCTGGGAATAGAACTGAAATACGAATCACGTTGTGATATGTTATCAATGTTTTATGGAACACATTAGAACTCACATCTGCCCCTCAGCCCTAAACAAATATTAGTAATGTTAAGTCAACTGTACTGTCCCTAAACAAATATTAGTGACATTAAGTCAACTGTACTGTCCAAAACAAATATTAGTGACATTAAGTCATCTGTACTGGCCCTAAACAAATAGTAGTGACATTAAGTCATCTGTACTGTCCCTAAACAAAGTCACGTTAAGTCAACTGTACTGTCCCTAAACAAATATTAGTGACATAAAGTCATCTGTACTGTCACTACATTGGGAAAACTCAGCTCCAATGCTGCGCGACTGAAGGAATTGAGCATGACATCACCAGGTATGCACACCCCGGTAGTACGCTCCCGTGTCAGGGGCAGCCTGACTGGCCCGGGCCTCCCGTGAAACAAGACACTGGTTAGTGTAGTGGTGTTGACAAGCCGGTGGTTGTGTTACAGGCTGATGGTAGTGTAGAGGTGTACAGTGGGGCAAAAAAGTATTTAGTCAGCCACCAATTGTGCAAGTTCTCCCACTTAAAAATATGAGAGAGGCCTGTAATTTTCAGCATAGGTACACTTAAACTATGACAGACAAAATAAGAAAAAAAATCCAGAAAATCACATTGTAGGATTTTAAATTTAATTATTTGCATATTATGGTGGAAAATAAGTATTTGGTCAATAACAAAAGTTCCTCAATACTTTGTTATATACCCTTTGTTGGCAATGACAGAGGTCAACCGTTTTCTGTAAGTCTTCACAAGGTTTTCACACACTGTTACTGGTATTTTGGCCCATTCTTCCATGCATATCTCCTCTAGAGCAGTGATGTTTTGGGGCTGTTGCTGGGCAACACGGACTTTCAACTCCCTCCAAAGACTTTCTATGGGGTTGAGATCTGGAGACTGGCTAGGCCACTCCAGGACCTTCAAATGGTTCTTACAAAGCCACTCCTTCATTGCCCGGGCGGTGTGTTTGGGATCATTGTCATGCTGAAAGACCCAGCCACATTTCATCTTCAATGCCCTTGCTGATGGAAGGAGGTTTTCACTCAAAATCTCACTATACATGGCCCCATTCATTCTTTCCTTTACACGGATCAGTCGTCCTGGTCCCTTTGCAGAAAAACAGCCCCAAAGTATGATGTTTCCACCCCCATGCTTTACAGTAGGTATGGTGTTCTTTGGATGCAACTCAGCATTCTTTATCTTCCAAACATGACGAGTTTACCAAAAAGTTATATTTTGGTTTCGTCTGACCATATGACATTCTCCCAATCTTCTTCTGGATCATCCAAATGCTCTCTAGCAAACTTCGGACAGGCCTGGACACGTCTGGCACTTCAGGATTTGAGTCCCTGGCGGCGTAGTGTGTTACTGATGGTAGGCTTTGTTACTTTGGTCCCAGCTCTCTGCAGGTCATTCACTAGGTCCCCCCGTGTGGTTCTGGGATTTTTGCTCACCGTTCTTGTGATCATTTTGACCCCACGGGGTGAGATCTTGCGTGGAGCCCCAGATCGAGGGAGATTATCAGTGGTCTTGTATGTCTTCCATTTCCTAATAATTGCTCCCACAGTTGATTTCTTCAAACCAAGCTGCTTACCTATTGCAGATTCATTCTTCCCAGCCTGGTGCAGGTCTACAATTTTGTTTCTGGTGTCCTTTGACAGCTCTTTGGTCTTGGCCATAGTGGAGTTTGGAGTGTGACTGTTTGAGGTTGTGGACAGGTGTCTTTTATACTGATAACAAGTTCAAACAGGTCCCATTAATACAGGTAACGAGTGGAGGACAGAGGAGCCTCTTAAAGAAGTTACAGGTCTGTGAGCCAGAAATCTTGCTTGTTTGTAGGTGACCAAATACTTATTTTCCACCATAATTTGCAAAAAAAATCTTTAAAAATCCTACAATGTGATTTTCTGAAAAACATTCTCATTGTCTGTCATAGTTGAAGTGTACCTATGATGAAAATTACAGGCCTGTCATCTTTTTAAGTGGGAGAACTTGCACAATTGGTGGCTGACTAAATACTTTTTTGCCCCACTGTAGGTCCTAGTGGAGGCTGAGGTGCCCATGGGGTCATGGTAGGCTGATGGTAGGGGAATGGAAAGCATGGAGAAGCCAGAGAAGTCCTCTAAACGTAATGACAACAGGTCCAAACAGTGGTATTGTTCATCTCATAACTTGTGTATCTGTTTGGTGTCATTAAGGATTAGTTTACTGTGGTGCTGGTGCTGTGGCTGCAGATATTTATCAGTGCTAACGGGTACTGTAATGTAAGGTTAAACATGATTTATGAAGACTCGAACAGCCCATGGATGAGATCTCAGTGCTGAAATCATGATTTAAAAAATCATGGGCTTTCTCACAAGGTACCTGCTATGTTTAGGAGTATCTGAGTGGGTTATCCTTCTCCTGGTTCATATTACTCACAGATAGCACTTACTGAATGCCTTTGGAACAGAACAGCATGACTTGTTGTAACAGCATCATCATCTCTGTCTTGGCACGGGTCTTCGTTGGCACTGGAAAGAGTTGGGGATGATCTTGACATCGTTGCAAAATTGATGTTTCAAGTACAGGTAAGAGTGGGAAAAAAGTACCTTGTTTACTAAGAGCACATATTTGTGGTGCATTAGATTTAGCTTGATATTTTCACATTTGGGACTACTCCATTGGTTCTGGGGGGAGGCTAAATCCAGCACAGTTCAAGTATTTGAAATACTTTTACATAGTCCTATGTTCGTCCCAGGTCTGTGTACAACATCCATATTAGAATGAAGACTGTCTAATATGGAGGCCATATGTGTGTGTGCTATATGCCCGTTGCTTCTTTTAGCCTCTCTGGATCAACATTCTAGCTGATGTCTGTACTTCTTGTTCTGCAGAGGCAACCCTGATAAGTGTGACATATGGGGGAACACACCTCTCCACCTGGCGGCCGCCAACGGCCACCACAACTGCCTGTCCTTCCTGGTGTCCTTCGGTGCCAACATGTGGTGCCTGGACAACGACTACCACACGCCCCTGGACATGGCCGCCACCAAAAGCCACATGGACTGTGTCCGCTACCTGGACTCCATCGCCGCCAAGCAGTCGGCCCTCAACCCCAAGCTGGTGGGGAAGCTGAAGGAGCGGGCTTTCCGCGAGGCCGAGAGGAGGATTAAGGAGTGTGTGAAGCTGCAGCGGAAGCACCACAAGCGTATGGAGCGCAAGTTCCACAAAGAGGCAGCGTCGGAGCAGTCCATGTCAGACGCCATGAGCTTCTCCAGCTACACAAGCAGCTCAGTGAGCCGCAAGCTGCACCACCTAAACACCACCACTGTCAGTGTGCCATACTCTCAGGTCAGTACATGCTGCACCACCTAAACACCACTGTCAGTGTGCCATACTCTCAGGTCAGTACAAGCTGCACCACCTAAACACCACTGTCAGTGTGCCATACTCTCAGGTCAGTACAAGCTGCACCACCTAAACACCACTGTCAGTGTGCCATACTCTCAGGTCAGTACAAGCTACACCACCACTGTCAGTGTGCCATACTCAGGTCAGTACAAACTGCACCACCTAAACACCACCACTGTCAGTGTGCCATACTCAGGTCAGTACAAACTGCACCACCTAAACACCACCACTGTCAGTGTGCCATACTCAGGTCAGTACAAACTGCACCACCTAAACACCACCACTGTCAGTGTGCCATACTCTCAGGTCAGTACAAGCTGCACCACCTAAACACCACTGTCAGTGTGCCATACTCTCAGGTCAGTACAAACTGCACCACCTAAACACCACTGTCAGTGTGCCATACTCTCAGGTCAGTACAAGCTGCACCACCTAAACACCACCACTGTCAGTGTGCCATACTCTCAGGTCAGTACAAGCTGCACCACCTAAACACCACCACTGTCAGTGTGCCATACTCTCAGGTCAGTACAAGCTACACCACCACTGTCAGTGTGCCATACTCTCAGGTCAGTACAAACTGCACCACCTAAACACCACTGTCAGTGTGCCATACTCTCAGGTCAGTACAAACTGCACCACCTAAACACCACTGTCAGTGTGCCATACTCTCAGGTCAGAACAAGCTGCACCACCTAAACACCACCACTGTCAGTGTGCCATACTCTCAGGTCAGAACAAGCTGCACCACCTAAACACCACCACTGTCAGTGTGCCATACTCTCAGGTCAGTACAAGCTACACCACCACTGTCAGTGTGCCATACTCTCAGGTCAGTACAAGCTACACCACCACTGTCAGTGTGCCATACTCTCAGGTCAGTACAAGCTACACCACCACTGTCAGTGTGCCATACTCTCAGGTCAGTACAAGCTACACCACCACTGTCAGTGTGCCATACTCTCAGGTCAGTACAAGCTGCACCACCTAAACACCACCACTGTCAGTGTGCCATACTCTCAGGTCAGTACAAGCTACACCACCACTGTCAGTGTGCCATACTCTCAGGTCAGTACAAGCTGCACCACCTAAACACCACCGTCAGTGTGTGTCACACCCTGATCTATTTCACCTGTCTTGTGCTTGTCTCCACTCCCCTCCAGGTGTCTCCCAAATCAGAGTCAGGCAGGATCAGGACAGGCAGAAAGGTCAGAACTGGGAAGGCTAAGGAAAAACTAGAACACAGGAACACTCTGTTAGGACTTAACGGGACAAGACAAACTAGCAACAGACCAACAGAAAACTCAGGTATAAATACACAGGGGATAATTGGGAAAATGGGAGACACCTGGAGGGGGGTGGAGACAAGCATAAGACAGGTGAAACAGATCAGGGTGTGACAGTGTGCCGTACTCTTAGGTCAGTACAGTACAGCCTCTTCCAGCCATTTTTGGCTTTTGAATATTTATTTAAAGGGACATTCCACTCCAAAACTAATGTTTGTCAGATAAAAATAGTATATATATATTTTTTTTAAATAGTCCAATGTCAAGATGAGTGCACATTCCATGTTTGTGTAGCTCCAGCTATATGATGCCTCAAGCTAAATGAATGAATGGGAAAGATGAACACAGCACATCTGGAAATAATATGATGCTTCTCTTTTCCCTTCATTTAGGATTGTAGCACAAAGCTGCATCTATAAAATGAATGACCTGGGATATGGACTTATCTCAAGTTTAAGTGAAACTCCCTATCTGTTATGTCTGCTGCTGTACCATTTCACATGCCCAACAGTTGGAACAGCAGCATTTCCCACCAGTGGAGAAAGGAGAGGATACAATGACAGTTATTTGCAGTCTATAATTATGTATGCCATGTTGAAAATTAAAGGGACATTACACTCCCAACATTAAACATTTGTCATCTGTTAAATTTGAGATGTGTGCTCCTCTATAATTAGTGGTTGAAGCCTGTGTTGCTCTTTGTCCCTGCAGGCTACTCTTCATGCCACAACCCGAGGCAAGACCAAGATCCAGAAGAGGTTGGAGAAGAGGAAGCAAGGGGACGGGACCTTCAAGATCTACGAGGACGGCAGGAAGAGCGTGCGCTCCCTCTCGGGCCTTCAGCTGGGCAACGATGTCATGTTCCTTAAACAGGGAACCTATGTCGGCCCTCGGGACCGCGCAGGGCGCCGCGGCAACCTCCGAGACATATTCCACGGAGACGTCAACGACGACGCCATCTCTCGTGCCATCAGCGAGCCGGACTTGTCTTACCGGCCCGACATGGAATACTCTGAGGTCAGCACCGACTCGGGCCACGACTCTCTCTTCAACCGGCCCGGTCTGGGAACCATGGTGTTCCGACGCAACTATATCAGCGGCGGCCTGTTCGGCATCGGCGGGCGTGACGAAGGGAGCCTCGGTGGAGGAACCGAACGGGCTGGCAGCACCAACGTGAGGCTGCGCAGCCGGCTGCGGCGTTCGCCCAGCCTGGATGATGGGGGGGACAGCATCGGCAGTGCCAGCAGCCTCCGGGAAAGGAACCGCCAGGAGCTTCCCTGGGACGAGCTGGAGCTGGGGCTGGATGATGACTGCGAGGCCGTGACCAGCCCGTTGGAGGTGTTCTTGGCTGCACAGACCATGGGCGAGTTCCTCACCGTCTTCAGGCGGGAGAAGATCGACCTGGAGGCGCTGCTGCTGTGCTCGGACCAGGACCTCAAGAGCATCCACATCCCCCTGGGGCCCAGGAAGAAAATCCTAGATGCCTGCAAGAGACGTCTGGAGACACTTGAGGACCCTGACTACATCGAGGACACCCTGCTGTGAATGGTGAATGACACTTTTGGATCTGAAGATGCTGTGTAGGTACTGTATACCTCTACTACTGTGACGTTCACCTACAGAGTAAACATAACCTACAGACTAAACCTACACTACAGAGTAAACCTACACTACAGAGTAAACCTAACCTACAGAGTAAACCTACACTAGAGTAAACATAACCTACAGACTAAACCTACACTACAGAGTAAACCTAACTACAGAGTAAACCTAACCTACAGAGTAAACCTACACTACAGAGTAAACCTACACTACAGAGTAAACCTAACCTACAGAGTAAACCTAACCTACAGAGTAAACCTACAGAGTAAACCTACAGAGTAAACCTAACCTACAGAGTAAACCTACACTAGAGTAAACCTACACTAGAGTAAACCTACACTAGAGTAAACCTACACTAGAGTAAACCTACACTAGAGTAAACCTACACTACAGAGTAAACCTAACCTACAGAGTAAACCTACATTACAGAGTAAACCTACATTACAGAGTAAACCTAACCTACAGAGTAAACCTACACTACAGAGTAAACCTACATTACAGAGTAAACCTAACCTACAGAGTAAACCTACACTACAGAGTAAACCTACACTACAGAGTAAACCTACACTACAGAGTAAACCTACACTACAGAGTAAACCTAACCTACAGAGTAAACCTACACTAGAGCCTACAGACAAACCTACACTACAGAAACCTAAAAACCTACACTACAGAGTAAACCTAACACTACAGAGTAAACCTACACTAGAGTAAACCTACATTACAGAGTAAACAGAGTAAACCTACACAGAGTAAACCTAACCTACAGAGTAAACCTACACTAGAGTAAACCTACACTAGAGTAAACCTACACTACAGAGTAAACCTAACCTACAGAGTAAACCTACACTACAGAGTAAACCTACACTACAGAGTAAACCTACACTACAGAGTAAACCTACATTACAGAGTAAACCTACACTACAGAGTAAACCTACACTACAGAGTAAACCTACACTACAGAGTAAACCTACACTACAGAGTAAACCTACACTACAGAGTAAACCTAACCTACAGAGTAAACCTAACCTACAGAGTAAACCTACATTACAGAGTAAACCTACACTACAGAGTAAACCTACATTACAGAGTAAACCTACACTACAGAGTAAACCTACACTACAGATACAGAGTAGAGAAACCTACACAGAGTAAACCTAACCTACAGAGTAAACCTAACCTACAGAGTAAACCTACACTACAGAGTAAACCTACACTACAGAGTAAACCTACCAGAGTAAACCTACATTACAGAGTAAACCTAACCTACAGAGTAAACCTACATTACAGAGTAAACCTAACCTACAGAGTAAACCTACACTACAGAGTAAACCTACACTACAGAGTAAACCTACACTAGAGTAAACCTACACTAGAGAGTAAACCTACACTCTACAGAGTAAACCTACACTAGAGTAAACCTAACCTACAGAGTAAACCTACACTACAGAGTAAACCTAACCTACAGAGTAAACCTACATTACAGAGTAAACCTACATTACAGAGTAAACCTACAGAGTAAACCTAACCTACAGAGTAAACCTACCTTACAGAGTAAACCTAACCTACAGAGTAAACCTAACCTACAGAGTAAACCTACACCTACAGAGTAAACCTAACCTACAGAGTAAACCTAACCTACAGAGTAAACCTAACCTACAGAGTAAACCTAACACTAAACCTAACACTACAGTAAACCTAAAGAGTAAACCTACAGAGTAAACCTAACCTACAGAGTAAACTACAGAGTAAACCTACAGAGTTACAAACCTACACTACAGAGTAAACCCTAACCTACAGAGTAAACCTAACCTAGAGTAAACCTAGCCTACAGAGTAAACCTAACGTACAGACAGAGGTTCATGCTCTAAACATCCGCAGAGTACATTACAGAGTAAAATCCAGGCACTTGTCATCCTGGATTACTGCAGCTGTTGGCTGGGCTCCTGTGTGCCATTAACCCCTACAACTCATCCAGAACGCAGAGCCCGTCTGGTGTTCAACCTTCCCAAGTTCTCTCACGTCACCCCGCTCCTCCGCTCTCTCCACTGGCAGTTGAGTAAACAAGACCATGGTGCAGAGCTGTGAAACCTAGCCCTCCAGGCTAAACCTACACCCAAACAAGGGCAGTAAACCTGGCCTGCTCGCCTCCCTCTACAGAGTAAACCTACACTGCTCTGGCCCCCAGGTAACAAACTCCCTCACACTAGAGTAAACCTAGCACTACAGAGTAAACCTCACACTAGAGTAAACCTCTTTACAGAGTAAACCTAGCCTACAGAAAGTAATCCTTCTCCCCTAAACCCCACTTAAAAACCTAGATGCACAGAGTAAAGTGGCCTTCCACTGGATGTCATAAGGTGAAAGCACAGATTTGTAAACCTATAAGAGCGTCAGAGTAAACTTAAATGTAATGTAAACCTAACCTAAACCTACACTAGAGTAAACCTAACCTACAGAGTAAACCTAGCCTACAGAGTAAACCTAACCTACAGAGTAAACCTAGCCTACAGAGTAAACCTAACCTACAGAGTAAACCTAACCTACAGAGTAAACCTAACCTACAGAGTACATCTGAGTGTGTAGTGTGGGGATTTTTCAGTGGGACATGTTAGTATTGTCGCTGCTCTCCTCTACACATAGTTATGAAGGAAGGCATCTAGTGTTTTCTTTGGTTGATGATAATAGTAACAATCCGGCATAGAATTCATTCCTGTCTCTCTCTTCAAATATGTCGTTGCCATTCTTCTGGAGACCACTAGGTGGACACACTGTATAGGTCCAGCAGAATGCTCTTCCTACCTTAAAGGTAGATCAGTGGAGCATCGTTGCTCAGTGTTGTCAGGGCTAATGTCTCAAAGGGGTTTGTTGTAGTGTATGCAACATTCAGAGACTTTACAGCTACAACATAAATAGCGGTTTGTATTCAGGGACACGCTTGTCTGACTCTGCGATTATGTAAGGACATTCAGAGAAATGTTGTCATTTCATTCCCTGGGTCACCCTGTGACTTGTTAGGCAGAAAGGAGGACATTGTTAAGATAAACATCTCAGTGAACAAAAGAAGACAAGTAAAATACAGAAAGCTGAGCTTTCTATGAACTTTGTAAATGAAGGAGAAGAGCTGAAGAAATCTGAAAGGTATTTTGGATCTGGAAGTCCACTGCACTGTTGACCAATTGTAATGATCTAAAGACACTGTTGACCATTTTAATTAACTGAACCACACTGTTGACCGTTTTAATGCACTAAAAGATACTGTTGACGGTTTTAATGCACTAAAAGATACTGTTGACCCTTTTAATTAACTGAACCACACTGTTGACTGTTTTTAATGATCTAAAGGACACTGTTGACCAATTTTAATGAACTAAAGGACACTGTTGACCCTTTTAATTAACTGAACCACACTGTTGACTGTTTTTAATGATCTAAAGGACACTGTTGACCAATTTTAATGAACTAAAGGACACTGTTGACTGTTTTAATGATCTAAACAACACTGTTGATTGTTTTAATGCACTAAAATATACTGTTGACCGTTTTAATGAACTAAATGACACTGTTGACCGTTTTAATGAACTAAACGACACTGTTGACCGTTTTAATGAACTACAGAGGACCTTGCTGCTTCCGTGAAGGACAGAGAGC
The DNA here is from genome assembly GCF_034236695.1 of Oncorhynchus nerka. Classification (NCBI taxonomy): domain Eukaryota; kingdom Metazoa; phylum Chordata; class Actinopteri; order Salmoniformes; family Salmonidae; genus Oncorhynchus; species Oncorhynchus nerka. The sequence goes on along the minus strand of NC_088421.1, from coordinate 41,146,278 downwards.
TATGGCATGCCATCTTTTGGAGCATTGCGTCACCATACGCAGTCAGCCAAAGACTGCCTGGATCTGTATCCACAGAACACAGTGTTGATGTGCAGCAGTGTTCTTGTATGTCATGTGGCACAGTGTACAGAGAGAGGAACAAGGAGGTGTGGCCTGCCCCCCTCCAACACCTCTCTGTCTGACCCCAATACGTTGGCCCCTGTGGGGCATGTTAGACACCGTACTACCATCCCCTGAGACTGTGTTCCTGGTGTCAGTACATGGGGCATGTTAGATACCATACTACCATCCCCTGAGACTGTGTGTCAGACTGGTGTCAGTACATGGGGTATGTTAGATACCGTACTACCATCCCCTGAGACTGTGTTCCTGGTGTCAGTACATGGGGCAGACTGAGACTGTGTTCCTGGTGTCAGTACATGGGGCATGTTAGATACCATACTACCATCCCCTGAGCCTGTGTTCCTGGTGTCAGAGACTGGTGTCAGTACATGGGGCATGTTAGATACCATACTACCATCCCCTGAGACTGTGTTCCTGGTGTCAGTACATGGGGCATGTTAGATACCATACTACCATCCCCTGAGACTGTGTTCCTGGTGTCAGTACATGGGGCATGTTAGATACCGTACTACCATCCCCTGAGACTGTGTTCCTGGTGTTAGATACCATACTACCATCCCCTGAGACTGTGTTCCTGGTGTCAGTACATGGGGCATGTTAGATACCATACTACCATCCCCTGAGACTGTGTTCCTGGTGTCAGTACATGGGGCATGTTAGATACCGTACTACCATCCCCTGAGACTGTGTTCCTGGTGTCAGTACATGGGGCATGTTAGATACCGTACTACCATCCCCTGACACTGTGTTCCTGGTGTCAGAGACTGGTGTCAGTACATGGGGCATGTTAGATACCATACTACCATCCCCTGAGACTGTGTTCCTGGTGTCAGTACATGGGGCATGTTAGATACCGTACTACCATCCCCTGAGACTGTGTTCCTGGTGTCAGTACATGGGGCATGTTAGATACCGTACTACCATCCCCTGAGACTGTGTTTCTGGTGTCAGTACATGGGGCATGTTAGATACCGTACTACCATCCCCTGAGACTGTGTTCCTGGTGTCAGTACATGGGGCATGTTAGATACCATACTACCATCCCCTGAGACTGTGTTCCTGGTGTCAGTACATGGGGCATGTTAGATACCATACTACCATCCCCTGAGACTGTGTTCCTGGTGTCAGTACATGGGGCATGTTAGATCCCGTACTACCATCCCCTGAGACTGTGTTCCTGGTGTCAGTACATGGGGCATGTTAGATACCGTACTACCATCCCCTGAGACTGTGTTCCTGGTGTCAGTACATGGGGCATGTTAGATACCGTACTACCATCCCCTGAGACTGTGTGTCAGACTGGTGTCAGAGACTGGTGTCAGTACATGGGGCATGTTAAGTACTGCACTACCATCCCCTGGGCCTGTGCTCCTAGTGCCAGTGCATTTGTTAAGGACAGGATTTTTACATACATGAGCATATGGTTATTTGTTTGTATTTGTTTATTAATCCATTAGACATAGGCCAGGATTCAATACAAGATGTGTTTTAACACAGTGCACCATAACAGGTTTTTAAAGGTAATTTACTCTTTAGCCTGAATATGCAGCATTTACAATGAATGCGATCTCCGAGAACTTCTGGGAAAATGCCTTTAAAAAGCACATTGTCGGCTGTATAGTCAGTGCTATAACGCGCCTTGCGTAGAATCCCAGCCAAGGTGTCAAATCCAGAGTTTTGTATAGATACTTCCATTGTTGATGGAGATAATGTATCACATTTGTAGGGTGGTTACGAGTCATAGTCAGGCTGCCTCCAATTCGCTACAATATTACCATTATTTGTGCATTACCAGTTCTCTGCTATAAAGGCATTTTTTTGTACCTGTTGTTTGGTTTGGCTTGGGTCATTCATCTTGCTATGCATTGTTCCATTTTGTACCATTTGTTTACACACAGTATGCCAGGTCAACCACTTTCAGTTTGGTTCACTGATAAAGGAGGCCAATTTCTTTTTTTCATTGAAAGTTGACGCTATGTGAGAATGTTCAACTAAACACGTATTGAGTGGATTTGTTTATGTTTCGAGAGGTAAACCTCACACACAGTTAAATCCATTGTCATAGTTATTTTTCTGATGATTTTCTGATACAGTATATAGATGACCAGCGTATAGGTCTACCCCCATGAGGTTTTGAATTACAATGTTGTCATGTTGATCACATAATTAACCATGTTACACTACACTATGGAAGTTTACTTACTAATTGTTACACGTCAAATTTCGGCTAGAAGGTTGGCTGTATGGTTACACATGTTTGCTTGGTATGATGCTAAAGTAACTGTCCAGTGAAAATCTCACTTTTAAAAGTTCATATTCTGTTAACTCATACCCAAGTAATGTTGTTAACTCATACCCAAGTAATGTTGTTGACTCATACCCAAGTAATGTTGTTAACTCATACCCAAGTAATGTTGTTAACTCATACCCAAGTAATGTTGTTAACTCATACCCAAGTAATGTTGTTGACTCATCCTATACTATTATTTGTGGCCAAAGCATAAATTTGAGAGAAAAAAACACTTTAAAAAACTCCACCTCAAACAGACCGTTTAAAAAATGCTTGCTATTTCCTCATAGAGGATGATGTCATCCTCCTAAGGAGGATGAGCTGGCCAATCAGCGGTCTACTAGCATTCCTATTTTTAATGATGGGTATATGGCCACACCGTTGTGTTGTTGGGGTACGGCTGCACCATTCCAACACAGAAAAGCTGCTGTTTAACATGTTTAATTAAAACATTTGAGAAGGAAAAGTATATTCACTCGTTATATTGTAATTCATTATAGGGGCGGCAGGGTAGCCTAGTGGTTAGAGAGTTGGACTAGGAACCGAAAGGTTGCAAGTTCATATCCCTGAGCTGACAAGGTACAAATCTGTCGTTCTGCCCCTGAACAGGCAGTTAACCCACTGTTCCTAGGCTGTCATTGAAAATAAGAATTTGTTCTTAACTGACTTGCCTAGTTAAAAAATTAAAAATAGGTCCTATTTCATAGAAACCTGGAACACTGGATATTACTTTAATCCATTTCATGAAACTACACAAGTCTTGAATTGTAGGCAGGTAATATATTCTGCTTTTTCTCATGGTTATGGGGACAGGTGCCTCTTTCTGTACGATGATGTCATTTCTGGAAACTATTTCTGTCCATTTAGATTAAAGGACCCGTTTTGTCTGAAGAGCACCCATAGAGGCTAAACGTTCTCTATTGCCTCTAACCATCATTGTAGTCTTCAGTCTACGCTGTATGTCTATGGAATGTTCTGTATGTCTCTGTTCTGATCATGTGACGAAGTCTTCCCAATAATATTGTATGTGTCATTGGTTTTGGTGGTGGATTTTATCAGATGCACATGAAACCTAAACAATGTCCACATTGAATGCCTCATTTTTTAAAAGATCAAACAGTGTTTTTAAATAAACAAATATACTAATATGTCCTTCTCTGCATTGTGTATGTGAAGCTGCAACAGACAGGACTCTGACTGAGGCAGGCCGCTCCAGGGTCTAGGATCAGCTTCCCCTACTACAATCGTAACCTTAACCATTAGTGGGGGAGCAACTTCACTCTGCACCCGACCGACCTGGGAGTAATTCTCCTTAACTTCCTCACCCTGCACCTGACCGACCTGGGAGTAATTCTCCTTAACTTCCTCACCCTGCACCCGACCGACCTGGGAGTAATTCTCCTTAACTTCCTCACCCTGCACCCGACCGACCTGGGAGTAATTCTCCTTAACTTCGTCAACCTGCATCCCGATTCTCTGTCCTTTCCCCTGAAGTGTGTAATTGTGCACTCCTCATGCATGTACATGCATTTTCACAAAAAATCACAGTTTTAAATCCATGAAGGGAAATAAACTAGAGCACACTTCCAGAAAAATGAAAATTGGGATGTAGGAAGAGGGATAGGGGAAACAATGGAGTCAGAGGTTATGGGTCATTTAAGTAAACTGGTACTCAGAGGCCCAAGATCGTTCCCACTGATTAATATGTGCACAGTAGGTAAGGACTGTTTTGTCAATCAAGGATATTATTGAGTAATTTTCCAGGTATGCATTAAATTACAACTAACTGGATCACAACATGAGCTTGGATTTTTGGTCATAACCGGTCATTGTACCTGACTTCACAGACATTCCCATTCAATGTTCTGTAATTCTTTTTCAATGCCAGACTTACTCTCATTGTTTACAACGGCTCTATATCCAAACAATCTAATTCCTGTTTACATTTCCTGTTTATATTGAATCTAGCCTAGTCTGGATCTAAACTGAATTGTTCCATTTCAACAAAAGTGAAACAGAGCAAGTTAGTCAGGCTGAACCGAGCCCCTCCCCGAGCTGTATTTGTATATGAAAGACAAATGTGTGTTTGTTATATTTCCAAAATGTCAAAATAATTCTGTTACCAGCTCAGTCTCACTACATTATTGTAAGATAAGTTGGAGTAGGGTTATAAATAGTTGCAGGAAGTTAGGGTGCGGCGGGAACATAATGTTGTCTAGAAACATCCCTTCTCTTTTAACAGAAGGAAACACTAGATAAGGCCTGGTCACTCAGAAGGGAACACTAGGTAAGGCCTGGTCACTCAGAAGGGAACACTAGGTAAGGCCTGGTCACTCAGAAGGAAACACTAGGTAAGGCCTGGTCACTCAGAAGGGAACACTAGGTAAGGCCTGGTCACTCAGAAGGGAACACTAGGTAAGGCCTGGTCACTCAGAAGGGAACACTAGGTAAGGCCTGGTCACTCAGAAGGGAAAAACTAGGTAAGGCCTGGTCACTAGGTAAGGCCTGGTCACTCAGAAGGGAACACTAGGTAAGGCCTGGTCACTCAGAAGGGAACACTAGGTAAGGCCTGGTCACTCAGAAGGGAACACTAGGTAAGGCCTGGTCACTCAGAAGGGAACACTAGGTAAGGCCTGGTCACTCAGAAGGGAACACTAGGTAAGGCCTGGTCACTCAGAAGGGAACACTAGGTAAGGCCTGGTCACTCAGAAGGGAACACTAGGTAAGGCCTGGTCACTCAGAAGGGAACACTAGGTAAGGCCTGGTCACTCAGAAGGGAACACTAGGTAAGGCCTGGTCACTCAGAAGGGAACACTAGGTAAGGCCTGGTCACTCAGAAGGGAACACTAGGCCTAAGGCCTGGTCACTCAGAAGGGAACACTAGGTAAGGCCTGGTCACTCAGAAGGGAACACTAGGTAAGGCCTGGTCACTCAGAAGGGAACACTAGGTAAGGCCTGGTCACTCAGAAGGGAACACTAGGTAAGGCCTGGTCACTCAGAAGGGAACTCAGAAGGGAACACTAGGTAAGGCCTGGTCACTCAGAAGGGAACACTAGGTAAGGCCTGGTCACTCAGAAGGGAACACTAGCCTGGTCACTCAGAAGGGAACACTAGGTAAGGCCTGGTCACTCAGAAGGGAACACTAGGTAAGGCCTGGTCACTCAGAAGGGAACACTAGGTAAGGCCTGGTCACTCAGAAGGAAACACTAGGTAAGGCCTGGTCACTCAGAAGGGAACACTAGGTAAGGCCTGGTCACTCAGAAGGGAACACTAGGTAAGGCCTGGTCACTCAGAAGGGAACACTAGGTAAGGCCTGGTCACTCAGAAGGAAACACTAGGTAAGGCCTGGTCACTCAGAAGGGAACACTAGGTAAGGCCTGGTCACTCAGAAGGGAACACTAGGTAAGGCCTGGTCACTCAGAAGGGAACACTAGGTAAGGCCTGGTCACTCAGAAGGAAACACTAGGTAAGGCCTGGTCACTCAGAAGGGAACACTAGGTAAGGCCTGGTCACTCAGAAGGAACACTAGGTAAGGCCTGGTCACTCAGAAGGAACACTAGGTAAGGCCTGGTCACTCAGAAGGGAACACTAGGTAAGGCCTGGTCACTCAGAAGGGAACACTAGGTAAGGCCTGGTCACTCAGAAGGGAACACTAGGTAAGGCCTGGTCACTCAGAAGGGAACACTAGGTAAGGCCTGGTCACTCAGAAGGGAACCTGGTCACTCAGAAGGGAACACTAGGTAAGGCCTGGTCACTCAGAAGGGAACACTAGGTAAGGCCTGGTCACTCAGAAGGGAACACTAGGTAAGGCCTGGTCACTCAGAAGGAAACACTAGGTAAGGCCTGGTCACTCAGAAGGGAACACTAGGTAAGGCCTGGTCACTAGGTCAGAAGGGAACACTAGGTAAGGCCTGGTCACTCAGAAGGAACACTAGGTAAGGCCTGGTCACTCAGAAGGGAACACTAGGTAAGGCCTGGTCACTCAGAAGGGAACACTAGGTAAGGCCTGGTCACTCAGAAGGGAACACTAGGTAAGGCCTGGTCACTCAGAAGGGAACACTAGGTAAGGCCTGGTCACTCAGAAGGGAACACTAGGTAAGGCCTGGTCACTCAGAAGGGAACACTAGGTAAGGCCTGGTCACTCAGAAGGGAACACTAGGGCCTGGTCACTCAGGCCTGGTCACTCAGAAGGGAACACTAGGTAAGGCCTGGTCACTCAGAAGGGAACACTAGGTAAGGCCTGGTCACTCAGAAGGGAACACTAGGTAAGGCCTGGTCACTCAGAAGGGAACACTAGGTAAGGCCTGGTCACTCAGAAGGGAACACTAGGTAAGGCCTGGTCACTCAGAAGGGAACACTAGGTAAGGCCTGGTCACTCAGAAGGGAACACTAGGTAAGGCCTGGTCACTCAGAAGCCTGGTCCTGGTCACTCAGAAGGGAACACTAGGTAAGGCCTGGTCACTCAGAAGGGAACACTAGGTAAGGCCTGGTCACTCAGAAGGGAACACTAGGTAAGGCCTGGTCACTCAGAAGGGAACACTAGGTAAGGCCTGGTCACTCAGAAGGGAACACTAGGTAAGGCCTGGTCACTCAGAAGGGAACACACTAGGTAAGGCCTGGTCACTCAGAAGGAACACTAGGTCCTGGTCACTCAGAAGGGAACACTAGGTAAGGCCTGGTCACTCAGAAGGGAACACTAGGTAAGGCCTGGTCACTCAGAAGGGAACACTAGGTAAGGCCTGGTCACTCAGAAGGGAACACTAGGTAAGGCCTGGTCACTCAGAAGGGAACACTAGGTAAGGCCTGGTCACTCAGAAGGGAACACTAGGTAAGGCCTGGTCACTCAGAAGGGAACACTAGGTAAGGCCTGGTCACTCAGAAGGGAACACTAGGTAAGGCCTGGTCACTCAGAAGGGAACACTAGGTAAGGCCTGGTCACTCAGAAGGGAACACTAGGGCCTAAGGCCTGGTCACTCAGAAGGGAACACTAGGTAAGGCCTGGTCACTCAGAAGGGAACACTAGGTAAGGCCTGGTCACTCAGAAGGGAACACTAGGTAAGGCCTGGTCACTCAGAAGGGAACACTAGGTAAGGCCTGGTCACTCAGGGGCCTGGTCACTCAGAAGGGAACACTAGGTAAGGCCTGGTCACTCAGAAGGGAACACTAGGTAAGGCCTGGTCACTCAGAAGGAAACACTCAGAAGGGAACACTAGGCCTGGTCACTCAGAAGGGAACACTAGGTAAGGCCTGGTCACTCAGAAGGGAACACTAGGTAAGGCCTGGTCACTCAGAAGGGAACACTAGGTAAGGCCTGGTCACTCAGAAGGGAACACATTACATTTACATTTAAGTCACTTTAGCAGACGCTCTTATCCAGAGCGACTTACAAATTGGTGCATTCACCTTATGACATCCAGTGGAGCAGCCACTTTACAATAGTGCATCTAAATCTTTTAAGGGGAGGGGGGGGTGAGAAGGATTACTTTATCCTATCCTAGGTATTCCTTAAAGAGGTGGGGTTTCAGGTGTCTCCGGAAGGTGGTGATTGACTCCGCTGTCCTGGCGTCGTGAGGGAGTTTGTTCCACCATTGGGGGCCAGAGCAGCGAACAGTTTTGACTGGGCTGAGCGGGAACTGTACTTCCTCACTCAGTGGTAGGGAGGCGAGCAGGCCAGAGGTGGATGAACGCAGTGCCCTTGTTTGGGTGTAGGGCCTGATCAGAGCCTGGAGGTACTGAGGTGCCGTTCCCCTCACAGCTCCGTAGGCAAGCACCATGGTCTTGTAGCGGATGCGAGCTTCAACTGGAAGCCAGTGGAGAGAGCGGAGGAGCGGGGTGACGTGAGAGAACTTGGGAAGGTTGAACACCAGACGGGCTGCGGCGTTCTGGATGAGTTGTAGGGGTTTAATGGCACAGGCAGGGAGCCCAGCCAACAGCGAGTTGCAGTAATCCAGACGGGAGATGACAAGTGCCTGGATTAGGACCTGCGCCGCTTCCTGTGTGAGGCAGGGTCGTACTCTGCGGATGTTGTAGAGCATGAACCTACAGGAACGGGCCACCGCCTTGATGTTAGTTGAGAACGACAGGGTGTTGTCCAGGATCACGCCAAGGTTCTTAGCGCTCTGGGAGGAGGACGCAGTGGAGTTGTCAACCGTGATGGCGAGATCATGGAACGGGCAGTCCTTCCCCGGGAGGAAGAGCAGCTCCGTCTTGTCGAGGTTCAGCTTGAGGTGGTGATCCGTCATCCACACTGATATGTCTGCCAGACATGCAGAGATGCGATTCGCCACCTGGTCATCAGAAGGGGGAAAGGAGAAGATGAATTGTGTGTCGTCTGCATAGCAATGATAGGAGAGACCATGTGAGGTTATGACAGAGCCAAGTGACTTGGTGTATAGCGAGAATAGGAGAGGGCCTAGAACAGAGCCCTGGGGGACACCAGTGGTGAGAGCACGTGGTGAGGAGACGGATTCTCGCCACGCCACCTGGTAGGAGCGACCTGTCAGGTAGGACGCAATCCAAGAGTGGGCCGCGCCGGAGATGCCCAACTCGGAGAGGGTGGAGAGGAGGATCTGATGGTTCACAGTATCGAAGGCAGCCGATAGGTCTAGAAGGATGAGAGCAGAGGAGAGAGAGTTAGCTTTAGCAGTGTGGAGCGCCTCCGTGATACAGAGAAGAGCAGTCTCAGTTGAATGACTAGTCTTGAAACCTGACTGATTTGGATCAAGAAGGTCATTCTGAGAGAGATAGCGGGAGAGCTGGCCAAGGACGGCACGTTCAAGGGTTTTGGAGAGAAAAGAAAGAAGGGATACTGGTCTGTAGTTGTTGACATCGGAGGGATCGAGTGTAGGTTTTTTCAGAAGGGGTGCAACTCTCGCTCTCTTGAAGGCGGAAGGGACGTAGCCAGCGGTCAGGGATGAGTTGATGAGCGAGGTGAGGTAAGGGAGAAGGTCTCCGGAGATGGTCTGGAGAAGAGAGGAGGGGATAGGGTCAAGCGGGCAGGTTGTTGGGCGGCCGGCCGTCACAAGACGCGAGATTTCATCTGGAGAGAGAGGGGAGAAAGAGGTCAGAGCACAGGGTAGGGCAGTGTGAGCAGAACCAGCGGTGTCGTTTGACTTAGCAAACGAGGATCGGATGTCGTCGACCTTCTTTTCAAAATGGTTGACGAAGTCATCTGCAGAGAGGGAGGAGGGGGAGGGGGAGGGGGATTCAGGAGGGAGGAGAAGGTGGCAAAGAGCTTCCTAGGGTTAGAGGCAGATGCTTGGAATTTAGAGTGGTAGAAAGTGGCTTTAGCAGCAGCGACAGAAGAGGAAAATGTAGAGAGGAGGGAGTGAAAGGATGCCAGGTCCGCAGGGAGGCGAGTTTTCCTCCATTTCCGCTCGGCTGCCCGGAGCCTTGTTCTGTGAGCTCGCAATGAGTCGTCGAGCCACGGAGCGGGAGGGGAGGACCGAGCCGGCCTGGAGGATAGGGGACATATAGAGTCAAAGGATGCAGAAAGGGAGGAGAGGAGGGTTGAGGAGGCAGAATCAGGAGATAGGTTGGAGAAGGTTTGAGCAGAGGGAAGAGATGATAGGATGGAAGAGGAGAGAGTAGCGGGGGAGAGAGAGCGAAGGTTGGGACGGCGCGATACCATCCGAGTAGGGGCAGTGTGGGAAGTGTTGGATGAGAGCGAGAGGGAAAAGGATACAAGGTAGTGGTCGGAGACTTGGAGGGGAGTTGCAATGAGGTTAGTGGAAGAACAGCATCTAGTAAAGATGAGGTCGAGCGTATTGCCTGCCTTGTGAGTAGGGGGGAAGGTGAGAGGGAGAGGTCAAAAGAGGAGAGGAGTGGAAAGAAGGAGGCAGAGAGGAATGAGTCAAAGGTAGACGTGGGGAGGTTAAAGTCGCCCAGAACTGTGAGAGGTGAGCCGTCCTCAGGAAAGGAGCTTATCAAGGCATCAAGCTCATTGATGAACTCTCCGAGGGAACCTGGAGGGCGATAAATGATAAGGATGTTAAGCTTGAAAGGGCTGGTAACTGTGACAGCATGGAATTCAAAGGAGGCGATAGACAGATGGGTAAGGGGAGAAAGAGAGAATGACCACTTGGGAGAGATGAGGATCCCGGTGCCACCACCCCGCTGACCAGAAGCTCTCGGGGTGTGCGAGAACACGTGGGCGGACGAAGAGAGAGCAGTAGGAGTAGCAGTGTTATCTGTGGTGATCCATGTTTCCGTCAGTGCCAAGAAGTCGAGGGACTGGAGGGAGGCATAGGCTGAGATGAACTCTGCCTTGTTGGCCGCAGATCGGCAGTTCCAGAGGCTACCGGAGACCTGGAACTCCACGTGGGTCGTGCGCGCTGGGACCACCAGATTAGGTGGCCGCGGCCACGCGGTGGGAGCGTTTGTATGGTCTGTGCAGAGAGGAGAGAACAGGGATAGACAGACACATAGTTGACAGGCTACAGAAGAGGCTACGCTAATGCAAAGGAGATTGGAATGACAAGTGGACTACACGTCTCGAATGTTCAGAAAGTTGAGCTTACGTAGCAAGAATATTATTGACTAAAATGATAAAAAAATGATACAGTACTGCTGAAGTAGGCTAGCTGGCAGTGGCTGCGTTGTTGACTTTGTAGGCTAGCTGGCAGTGGCTGCGTTGTTGATTCGGGGGCTATCTGGCTAGCTAGCAGTGTTGATTACGTTACGTTGCGTTAAAAGAACGACAATAGCTGGCTAGGTAACCTAGAAAATCGCTCTAGACTACACAATTATCTTTGATACAGAGACGGCTATGTAGCTAGCTATGTAGACGGTGGGCGTTAGCTAGCTGGCTAGCTGCTGGGCAGATACGTTAGGACGACGAAATACGATAATTACGCAATTATCTTTGATACAAAGACGGCTATGTAGCTAGCTAAGAAGAAATTGCTAAGATTAGACAAATCAAACCGTTGTACTATAATGAAATGTAATGAAATGTAATGAAAAGTTATACTACCTGCAGACCGAAGTGCAGACCGAAGTGCGGATGCGACTGCTCGCTCCAACACTAGGTAAGGCCTGGTCACTCAGAAGGAAACACTAGGTAAGGCCTGGTCACTCAGAAGGGAACACTAGGTAAGGCCTGGTCACTCAGAAGGAAACACTAGGTAAGGCCTGGTCACTCAGAAGGGAACACTAGGTAAGGCCTGGTCACTCAGAAGGGAACATTAGGTAAGGCCTGGTCACTCAGAAGGAAACACTAGGTAAGGCCTGGTCACTCAGAAGGGAACACTAGGTAAGGCCTGGTCACTCAGAAGGGAACACTAGGTAAGGCCTGGTCACTCAGAAGGGAACACTAGGTAAGGCCTGGTCACTCAGAAGGGAACACTAGGTAAGGCCTGGTCACTCAGAAGGAAACACTAGGTAAGGCCTGGTCACTCAGAAGGGAACACTAGGTAAGGCCTGGTCACTCAGAAGGGAACACTAGGTAAGGCCTGGTCACTCAGAAGGAAACACTAGGTAAGGCCTGGTCACTGTGGTTCCTTGACTTCCTTAACTTTGCATTACATTAGTGATATATTTCTCCAGACATTGGATGACTCTTCTGTGATCATGTCAACCATAACAGGATCTGAAAAACCTTTTATCTCAATGTATGTCTGTTTGTTAGTTATTCTCCTTCATCTACTGTGAACATATAATAACTTTAGTGTAGGACCAGTCATTCCAAACACATAGTGATGGACCAGTCATTACAAACACATAGTGATGGACCAGTCATTCCAAACACATAGTGAAGGACCAGTCATTCCAAACACATAGTGATGGACCAGTCATTCCAAACACATAGTGATGGACCAGTCATTCCAAACACATAGTGATGGACCAGTCATTCCAAACACCTAGTGATGGACCAGTCATTCCAAACACATAGTGTAGGACCAGTCATTCCAAACACATAGTGTAGGACCAGTCATTCCAAACACATAGTGATGGACCAGTCATTCCAAACACATAGTGATGGACCAGTCATTCCAAACACATAGTGATGGACCAGTCATTCCAAACACATTGTGATGGACCAGTCATTCCAAACACATTGTGATGGACCAGTCATTCCAAACACATTGTGATGGACCAGTCATTCCAAACACCTTGTGATGGACCAGTCATTCCAAACACCTTGTGATGGACCAGTCATTCCAAACACATTGTGATGGACCAGTCATTCCAAACACATAGTGATGGACCAGTCATTCCAAACACCTTGTGATGGACCAGTCATTCCAAACACATTGTGATGGACCAGTCATTCCAAACACATAGTGATGGACCAGTCATTCCAAACACCTAGTGATGGACCAGTCATTCCAAACACATAGTGTAGGACCAGTCATTCCAAACACATAGTGTAGGACCAGTCATTCCAAACACATAGTGATGGACCAGTCATTCCAAACACATAGTGTAGGACCAGTCATTCCAAACACATAGTGTAGGACCAGTCATTCCAAACACATAGTGATGGACCAGTCATTCCAAACACATAGTGATGGACCAGTCATTCCAAACACATTGTGATGGACCAGTCATTCCAAACACATTGTGATGGACCAGTCATTCCAAACACATTGTGATGGACCAGTCATTCCAAACACCTTGTGATGGACCAGTCATTCCAAACACCTTGTGATGGACCAGTCATTCCAAACACATTGTGATGGACCAGTCATTCCAAACACATAGTGATGGACCAGTCATTCCAAACACCTTGTGATGGACCAGTCATTCCAAACACATTGTGATGGACCAGTCATTCCAAACACATAGTGATGGACCAGTCATTCCAAACACATAGTGTAGGACCAGTCATTCCAAACAAATTGTGATGGACCAGTCATTCCAAACACATTGTGATGGACCAGTCATTCCAAACACATAGTGTAGGACCAGTCATTCCAAACACATAGTGTAGGACCAGTCATTCCAAACACCTAGTGTAGGACCAGTCATTCCAAACACATTGTGATGGACCAGTCATTCCAAACACATTGTGATGGACCAGTCATTCCAAACACATTGTGATGGACCAGTCATTCCAAACACATAGTGATGGACCAGTCATTCCAAACACATTGTGTAGGACCAGTCATTCCAAACACATTGTGTAGGACCAGTCATTCCAAACACATTCCAAACACATTCCAAACACATGTAGGACCAGTCATTCCAAACACATTGTGATGGACCAGTCATTCCAAACACATTGTGTAGGACCAGTCATTCCAAACACATTGTGATGGACCAGTCATTCCAAACACATAGTGTAGGACCAGTCATTCCAAACACATTGTGATGGACCAGTCATTCCAAACACATTGTGATGGACCAGTCATTCCAAACACATTGTGATGGACCAGTCATTCCAAACACATAGTGATGGACCAGTCATTCCAAACACATTGTGATGGACCAGTCATTCCAAACACATTGTGATGGACCAGTCATTCCAAACACATAGTGATGGACCAGTCATTCCAAACACATTGTGGACCAGTCATTCCAAACACATTGACCAGTCATTCCAAACACATTGTGTAGGACCAGTCATTCCAAACACATTGTGATGGACCAGTCATTCCAAACACATTGTGATGGACCAGTCATTCCAAACACATAGTGATGGACCAGTCATTCCAAACACATTGTGTAGGACCAGTCATTCCAAACACATAGTGTAGGACCAGTCATTCCAAACACATAGTGATGGACCAGTCATTCCAAACACATTGTGATGGACCAGTCATTCCAAACACATTGTGATGGACCAGTCATTCCAAACACATTGTGATGGACCAGTCATTCCAAACACATTGTGATGGACCAGTCATTCCAAACACATTGTGATGGACCAGTCATTCCAAACACATTGTGATGGACCAGTCATTCCAAACACCTTGTGATGGACCAGTCATTCCAAACACATTGTGATGGACCAGTCATTCCAAACACATAGTGATGGACCAGTCATTCCAAACACCTTGTGATGGACCAGTCATTCCAAACACATTGTGATGGACCAGTCATTCCAAACACATAGTGATGGACCAGTCATTCCAAACACATAGTGTAGGACCAGTCATTCCAAACACATTGTGATGGACCAGTCATTCCAAACACATTGTGATGGACCAGTCATTCCAAACACATTGTGATGGACCAGTCATTCCAAACACATAGTGTAGGACCAGTCATTCCAAACACATAGTGATGGACCAGTCATTCCAAACACATTGTGATGGACCAGTCATTCCAAACACATTGTGATGGACCAGTCATTCCAAACACATTGTGATGGACCAGTCATTCCAAACACATTGTGATGGACCAGTCATTCCAAACACATTGTGATGGACCAGTCATTCCAAACACATTGTGATGGACCAGTCATTCCAAACACATAGTGATGGACCAGTCATTCCAAACACATTGTGTAGGACCAGTCATTCCAAACACATAGTGATGGACCAGTCATTCCAAACACATAGTGATGGACCAGTCATTCCAAACACATTGTGTAGGACCAGTCATTCCAAACACATTGTGTAGGACCAGTCATTCCAAACACATTGTGACCAGTCATTCCAAACACATTGTGATGGGACCAAACACATTGTCATTCCAAACACATTGTGATGGACCAGTCATTCCAAACACATTGTGATGGACCAGTCATTCCAAACACATAGTGTAGGACCAGTCATTCCAAACACATAGTGTAGGACCAGTCATTCCAAACACATAGTGATGGACCAGTCATTCCAAACACATTGTGATGGACCAGTCATTCCAAACACATTGTGATGGACCAGTCATTCCAAACACATTGTGATGGACCAGTCATTCCAAACACATTGTGATGGACCAGTCATTCCAAACACATTGTGATGGACCAGTCATTCCAAACACATTGTGATGGACCAGTCATTCCAAACACATTGTGATGGACCAGTCATTCCAAACACATTGTGATGGACCAGTCATTCCAAACACATTGTGATGGACCAGTCATTCCAAACACATTGTGATGGACCAGTCATTCCAAACACATTGTGATGGACCAGTCAAACACATTGTGAACACATTGTGATGGACCAGTGGACCAGTCATTCCAAACACATTGTGTAGGACCAGTCATTCCAAACACATAGTGATGGACCAGTCATTCCAAACACATTGTGATGGACCAGTCATTCCAAACACATTGGACCAGTCATTCCAAACACATTGTGTAGGACCAGTCATTCCAAACACATTGTGTAGGACCAGTCATTCCAAACACATTGTGATGGACACATTCCAAACACATTGTGATGGACCAGTCATTCCAAACACATTGTGATGGACCAGTCATTCCAAACACATAGTGATGGACCAGTCATTCCAAACACATTGGACCAGTGTAGGACCAGTCATTCCAAACACATAGTGTAGGACCAGTCATTCCAAACACATAGTGATGGACCAGTCATTCCAAACACATTGTGATGGACCAGTCATTCCAAACACATTGTGATGGACCAGTCATTCCAAACACATTGTGATGGACCAGTCATTCCAAACACATAGGACCAGTCATTCCAAACACATTGTGATGGACCAGTCATTCCAAACACATTGTGATGGACCAGTCATTCCAAACACATTGTGATGGACCAGTCATTCCAAACACATTGTGATGGACCAGTCATTCCAAACACATTGTGATGGACCAGTCATTCCAAACACATTGTGATGGACCAGTCATTCCAAACACATTGTGATGGACCAGTCATTCCAAACACATAGTGATGGACCAGTGATGGACCATTCCAAACACCTCATTCCAAACACCTTGTGATGGACCAGTCATTCCAAACACATTGTGATGGACCAGTCATTCCAAACACATAGTGATGGACCAGTCATTCCAAACACATAGTGATGGACCAGTCATTCCAAACACATTGTGGACCAGTCATTCCAAACACATTGTGATGGACCAGTCATTCCAAACACATTGTGATGGACCAGTCATTCCAAACACATAGTGATGGACCAGTCATTCCAAACACATTGTGATGGACCAGTCATTCCAAACACATTGTGATGGACCAGTCATTCCAAACACATAGTGATGGACCAGTCATTCCAAACACATAGTGATGGACCAGTCATTCCAAACACATTGTGATGGACCAGTCATTCCAAACACATTGTGATGGACCAGTCATTCCAAACACATTGTGATGGACCAGTCATTCCAAACACATTGTGTGGAGGACCAGTCATTCCAAACACATAGTGTAGGGACCAGTCATTCCAAACACATAGTGTAGGACCAGTCATTCCAAACACATAGTGTAGGACCAGTCATTCCAAACACATAGTGTGGACCAGTCATTCCAAACACATGGACCAGTCATTCCAAACACATAGTGTACCAGGACCAGTCATTCCAAACACATTGTGATGGACCAGTCATTCCAAACACATAGTGATGGACCAGTCATTCCAAACACATTGTGATGGACCAGTCATTCCAAACACATTGTGATGGACCAGTCATTCCAAACACATTTCCAAACACATTGTGATGGACCAGTCATTCCAAACACATTGTGATGGACCAGTCATTCCAAACACATTGTGATGGATGGAAACACATTGTGATGGACCAGTCATTCCAAACACATTGTGATGGACCAGTCATTCCAAACACATTGTGATGGACCAGTCATTCCAAACACATTGTGATGGACCAGTCATTCCAAACACATTGTGATGGACCAGTCATTCCAAACACATTGTGATGGACCAGTCATTCCAAACACATTGTGATGGACCAGTATTCCAAACACATAGTGATGGACCAGTCATTCCAAACACATTGTGATGGACCAGTCATTCCAAACACATAGTGATGGACCAGTCATTCCAAACACATAGTGATGGACCAGTCATTCCAAACACATAGTGATGGACCAGTCATTCCAAACACATTGTGATGGACCAGTCATTCCAAACACATAGTGATGGACCAGTCATTCCAAACACATAGTGATGGACCAGTCATTCCAAACACATTGTGATGGACCAGTCATTCCAAACACATTGTGATGGACCAGTCATTCCAAACACATTGTGATGGACCAGTCATTCCAAACACATGATGGACCAGTCATTCCAAACACATTGTGATGGACCAGTCATTCCAAACACATTGTGATGGACCAGTCATTCCAAACACATTGATGTGTGATGGACCAGTCATTCCAAACACATTGTGATGGACCAGTTCCAAACACATTGTGATGGACCAGTCCAAACACATAGTGTGATGGACCAGTCATTCCAAACACATTGTGATGGACCAGTCATTCCAAACACATTGTGATGGACCAGTCATTCCAAACACATTGTGACATCATTCCAAACACATGTGATGGACCAGTCATTCCAAACACATAGTGATGGACCAGTCATTCCAAACACATAGTGTAGGACCAGTCATTCCAAACACATATTCCAAACACATTGTGATGGACCAGTCATTCCAAACACATTGTGATTCCAAACACATTGGACCAGTCATTCCAAACACATAGTGATGGACCAGTCATTCCAAACACATAGTGATGGACCAGTCATTCCAAACACATTGTGTAGGACCAGTCATTCCAAACACATAGTGATAGGACCAGTCATTCCAAACACATAGTGATGTGATGGACCAGTCATTCCAAACACATTCCAGTCATTCCAAACACATTGTGTAGGACCATTTGTGTGATGGACCAGTCATTCCAAACACATAGTGATGGACCAGTCATTCCAAACACATTGTGATGGACCAGTCATTCCAAACACATTGTGATGGACCATTCCAGTCATTCCAAACACATAGTGATGGACCAGTCATTCCAAACACATAGTGATGGACCAGTCATTCCAAACACATTGTGATGGACCAGTCATTCAAACACATAGTGATGGACCAGTCAAACACATTGTGATGGACCAGTCATTCCAAACACATTGTGATGGACCAGTCATTCCAAACACATTGTGATGGACCAGTCATTCCAAACACATAGTGATGGACCAGTCATTCCAAACACATAGGACCAGTCATTCCAAACACATAGTGAGGACCAGTCATTCCAAACACATTGTGTAGGACCAGTCATTCCAAACACATAGTGTAGGACCAGTCATTCCAAACACATAGTGATGGACCAGTCATTCCAAACACATTGTGTAGGACCAGTCATTCCAAACACATAGTGATGGACCAGTCATTCCAAACACATTGTGTAGGACCAGTCATTCCAAACACATTGTGTAGGACCAGTCATTCCAAACACATTGTGTAGGACCAGTCATTCCAAACACATTGTGATGGACCAGTCATTCCAAACACATAGTGATGGACCAGTCATTCCAAACACATAGTGATGGACCAGTCATTCCAAACACATTGTGATGGACCAGTCATTCCAAACACATTGTGATGGACCAGTCATTCCAAACACATAGTGTAGGACCAGTCATTCCAAACACATAGTGATGGACCAGTCATTCCAAACACATTGTGATGGACCAGTCATTCCAAACACATAGTGATGGACCAGTCATTCCAAACACATTGTGATGGACCAGTCATTCCAAACACATTGTGATGGACCAGTCATTCCAAACACATTGTGATGGACCAGTCATTCCAAACACATTGTGATGGACCAGTCATTCCAAACACATTGTGATGGACCAGTCATTCCAAACACATTGTGATGGACCAGTCATTCCAAACACATTGTGATGGACCAGTCATTCCAAACACATCGTGATGACTCCTGAAAAGATCACTTTTCAGTGATGCAGGTTTCTCCAGGATGTTGACATTCCAGTTTTCACAGATTATATTGCAGAAGACAGTCATCCCAGCTGACCCAGATCATCTTTGTTGATACAACATGATTTTTTCTACGAAATGCTATTATTAGACAACAACTTTGGAGTTACCACATCTGGGATGTTCTATGAGGGAGTGTGGCTGTACAGTAATGATTTCATGTTTCATAATAATTTTGGGGTTGCTTATATTGTATTTGTCCTGTTAAAACAGAGATCTCCACATTCCTTGCCCTCAATACCCACTTCCCCCTTCTCTCCACTCAAACCAACTCCGCCTTCCCTGAACCCAACTGAATGAGGGAGGAGAGAGTGAGAAAAGGAGAGAAAGAGAGACAAGGGAGGAGTGTAACAAGAGGAGGCTCCTGCTGCTGCCGCTGACTCACACGGATAAAGTTATTAAGGCGCGGTCCTCAGTTCTGTTCTTTTCTTCTCACTACATTATCTTGAGTTAGGGAGCTGGACAGAGAGTTAGAGGGGAGACTTTCAGAGAGACAGTCTTAGGGTGTGAGAGTTAGGGCGAGAGACGGTGAGAGTGAAAGAAAGACAGAGAGCGAGAAAGTGTTTTTGAGAGAGATAGAGAGAGAGAAAGCGACTTACTGAGCGAGAGAATAGGAATTATAAGAGTAGTGAGGCCTGTATAGGATGTCATGATAGACTAAGATGTGAAGAAAGATCTGCACCATCTGCCTGTTCAGGCCCAGAGACCCAGACAGAGGCCCAGCAGTCTCACCCTGCAGCCTGAAGTAGAGAGGAGAGAGTGAGGGAGGTACTGTGTCTTGGCACACCAGCAACACACAGGACATCCACAAACCAGAGAAAGAGAACATGGAGACCCTCATCATCAAGAATGAAGAGAATACAGAAGAGAGTCATCCCACAACTGGAAGCAAAGATGTCACCACATCCATGAAAAACATGTGGGACCTGAACCTAAACCAGGAACAAGAGGACCCAACAACAACGCACGATAAACCAGGGGAGAACACCCAGCCTCAGAACCAGGAACAAGAGGACCCAACAACAACGCACGATAAACCAGGGGAGAACACCCAGCCTCAGAACCAGGAACAAGAGGACCCAACAACAACGCACGATAAACCAGGGGAGAACACCCAGCCTCAGAACCAGGAACAAGAGGACCCAACAACAACGCACGATAAACCAGGGGAGAACACCCAGCCTCAGAACCAGGAACAAGAGCACCCAACAACAACGCACGATAAACCAGGGGAGAACACCCAGCCTCAGAACCAGGAACAAGAGGACACAACAACAACGCACGATAAACCAGGGGAGAACACCCAGCCTCAGAACCAGGAACAAGAGGACCCAACAACAACGCACGATAAACCAGGGGAGAACACCCAGCCTCAGAACCAGGAACAAGAGGACCCAACAACAACGCACGATAAACCAGGGGAGAACACCCAGCCCCAGACAATCTCTAGCAGGTTTACTGTCACCCCAGAAGATGTGCTGTGTGACTCCTGCATTGAGATCCCGTGCCGGGCCCAGAAGTCCTGCCTCACCTGCCTGGTGTCGTACTGCGAGGCCCACCTCAGACCCCACCTGGAGAACCAGAGGTTCCAGAATCACCGGCTGGTGGAGCCCTTACAGGACATCGAGTGTCGCACCTGTGAGGAGCACCAGCTACCGCTTGAACTATACTGCCTGACGGACGGCTGCGGTGTGTGTGTGTGCTGCGAGTGTGAGGGACAGGGGCATCTGGGGCACAATACTGTACCTGTAGAGGAGGCTCGAAGACAGATCCAGGTATTGGTAACATTTATATTTTACCAGTGGAGGCTGGTAGAGGGGGAACTAGGGAGGACTGGATTCTTTGTAATGGCTGAGCCCGTCCTCCCCTTTCTCTCTCCACCAGCCTCCACTGATACATACAGACACACAACACACTTCCATTTCACAGACAGTGAGTGATAACTGTATGAGTGCTCCCTTTTCTCTGGCATGGACATGTTGTTTTGGGTGGTTCCATGAAAACACTGCCTTTTGCAGCCCTTTGATATTTTAAGTAGTAATTGTGCACCAATATCACATTTTAAAAGATTGTTATATTAAATGAAGTGTTCTTTAATATAGAACACATGGAGAATTCAATAAATCTTTAATATGAATATAATCTTGATTCCCCAGAAGGGGAATTCTCGCAAAAGTTGAATCACATGAATCTGTCCACGGCAGATTAATATGAAAAACTATTTGTTAAAGTGCCAAAATTAACCATTTTGACATGTCACTCCTTGCACCCGCTGTGACTTCTGGGAAGATTTGAACCCACTTAACCCCAACATTCAGCATCATTGTAAAGCCCTGGTTATGTTGATGACAAAGTTTTGTCTGGGGATGATTATTTATTTCATGTGATTAGTGATTCATTCACGTCGGCCCCTCATTTTAAGGCCAACACTGTTACGTGAACTGAACTCTCGATTTAATATGGTGAAACTATTCAAGAGGAAATGGTCTACCCGGTTACGTTCAACTCTGTTGCCTTATTTGGCACTCAGCAGTTGAAACAATAATAAAGGGTTTTCCCCGCCCCTGTTTCGGTACAAAGCTGAAGGATGGGCCTGGAGAAATAAAACCACTCTCAAATTCATAGACAGAGCTATGGATTAAAGGACTGACCATCAATGATATGAAAATTATAGTTTTAAACATGTTTTGAGGCTAAATAGTGTGTTTACATTTACTTTGTTTACAAACACTGCAGTAAAACAAGCTTATATATTGAACTAAGCTCATGAAACATTTATAAGTTATATTCTTCAAGAATCAATGGGTACATATAATTAATTTATATGTAAAGAAAATGGCTTCAGTAACTGCCGATTGCCCCTTTCATAGGTACTTCCTGTTGTCTTTTTTTAACCTCTTGAGATGGGAAAACTAGTTTTGTATTAAGTTATTTCTGACAGAATGTTAAAATTTGGTAAAACCAAACTTTTTCTTTTTTATACCAAGTTACACTTCTCAAAAGGCACCGGTTGTTGTGGTTTTGAAGTCCAAAACTCCCCCTTTTATTGTCAGTATTGTCTAGTGATCCAGGACACGATGTAGGGAGCATAGGATAGGGAGTCTCCAGGCAAATGAGTTTTTATGACATTTGTTTATCACAAGACTTCAGTACGTTTCTCTGTGATAAGAAACCTTCTGTGTGACATGTGATACGTACAGCCTGCCCATTGTTCTCGTCCAATAGGTTGCCCTCTCAAAGCTACTGTAGTAAATAAAGCAAATGCATTTCCCATGGGATATGCTGGTAACCTGGCACTGGTCCCATCACATGGTACTCTTTAAGAAACAGAGCCCTGTGTGTGTGTGTGTGTGTGTGTGTGTGTGTGTGTGTGTGTGTGTGTGTGTGTGTGTGTGTGTGTGTGTGTGTGTGTGTGTGTGTGTGTGTGTGTGTGTGTGTGTGTGTGTGTGTGTGTGCGTGTGTGTGTGTGATCGTCTATAGACAGAGCTGCAGAAGAAACAAGGGGAGATTATGAAGACCGTCTCAGTGGCAGAGAATTCCATTGGCAAGCTACAGAGCAACACTGCATCCATAGAGGTTTTTCACTACACCCGCATTACTTTGACCATTTCCTCTGATCTTAATGAACCTTAAACACACAGCTGATACAACTAAGCACCTCCTCCTCTCCTTTAAAAAAAGTATGTCACACATTCTCTCCATACATTCTTTCCCCACGTTCGCATATTGCTCATTTATCACTTAAAACATCGTCTCTGATCTTAATGAACCTCGAAACATACAGCTGATACACATTTACTAAGTACTTCTCCATTCCTCCGCTTTCTCTTTATCACATATTCTCTCCATCTTTCTCTCCCCAGAGCTCGGTGGCAGGGGTACATGCTGTGATGGAGCAGCAGTTCTATCTGCTGCAAGGGGCCGTAGAAGAGGCCCGGAGGAGGGCCACTGAGGTTCTGGAGGGGGAGCAGAGGCAGGCACTCAGCCAGGCCGAGGGCATCCAGGCCCACCTGGAGCAGAAGAGCCAAGAGCTGAAGAAGACCCTGGCCAGAGTGGAGAGACTCTTCAGGAACAAGAGGGATGTAGACTTCCTGCAGGTGAGAGACTGGGGCTCCGGGGTGAAACTTATCCTATGTACAGACCTTGGATATCCTCCAACCTTAACCATTAGTGGGAAAAATGCTGAACTGACCCAAGATCAGCGTCTAGGCTGGGGCAACTTTAGAGTGCACCAGAGAGGGTTGGGTTTAATTCAATTCCAATTCAGTAAATTCAGGAATTAAACTCAAATTTGTAGGAAAGCATTGAGGAAAATGAACTGACTGAATTGAAATTGAATTGACCCCAATCCCTGGTGAGTGTCACACATGAAATGAAACAGAACACATGCAGCTAGTGTTGCTGAAAAGCACAATATCAACCTGCTGCCTTCAAGTCTCCTGTGTCATGATACTGTCAGAGGTATTTTATTTTATTTTTTACATTCTATTGGTTGATGCTGCGTTGAATATTTATTGACAAGACATTTCAGCGTAAAATGTTGAATTCATTTGTAAAAAGTTTGAAAAACATAATTCCACTTTGATATTATGAGGTATTGTTTGTAGGCCAGTGACAAAACAAATGGAATTTAAATTCAGGCTGTAACACAACACAATGTGGAAAAAGCCAAGGTGTACTTTCTGAAGGAACTGTAGATGTATTTTATAGGTTGATGGTATATACTGCATCACACTGCAGTGTTTGGAAATGTATTTGTTTGACCTTTATTTAACTAGCAAGTCAGTTAAGAACAAATTCTTATTTTCAATGACCGCCTAGGAACAGTGGGATAACTGCCTTGTTCAGGGGCAGAACGGCAGATTTGTACCTTGTCAGCTCAGGGATTTGAACTTGCAACCTTTCGGTTACTAGACCAACACTCTAACCACTAGGCTACCCTGCCACCCCTGACTGCTCAGGATATCCTGAGAGGACTAATACCCTTTGCCTCAGCTTTCCCCTATGATCTGTTAAATATTGTCTCGGTCAGTAATTTTGACTCATCTCGGTCAGCGGTTTTGTAATGTTGACAGTGTCCACAGTGTGAGGGAAGTGACAGGTGGGAGGAGCTATAGGACAGGATCACTGTAATGACTGGAATGGAAGTTAGTGGTTTCCATATGTTTGATGTGTTTGATACTTTCCATTGATTCCATTCCAGCCATTAGAATTAGCCCGTCCTCATATAGCTCCTCCCACCAGCCTCCGCTGCTTACCATAGACACTTCATTTAGATTTTGAAAGGATTTGATAGGTATTAACAGTATAGCCAAGAACCTACCAAGTCTATTCAAGGGAAAGCAATACTACCATATTGCTTTAACCTATCTGAAATGTCTCGGGGGTAGAGGTTTGGGGTTATTTCTGGACGGAGTCCTATTGTGCATCCTAAATGGCACCCTAGTTTCCATATAGTGCACTACTTTATAGTACACTACTTTCATGCTGTGATGGAGCAGCAGTAGTGCACTATAAAGGGCATAGGGTGTCATTTGGGAAGCAGATATAGCTGTCTTAGTGGTGTGACAGTAGTGTGAGTGGCTCCTCCTGCTGGTGAATGTAGGAATACTCAGAGTGGAAGACGGGGGCTGTGGATGTCTGTCTGCCTGGGCTCTACATCGGCCTCACAGATCGCCTGGCCTCCTTCAGCTGCCTGCTCACTGAGTCCACCCAGGAACTGTGTGACCAGATCAAGGCTACCTACAGGGACAAACTGAAGGACATCTGCAGGACTGGTGATGAGTGTACACATTTTAACCAGGGCTGTGTTTATTAGGCACCAAACACAACAAAACTATAGAAGCCTGGAAAAACTGCTCATGTTCCTTTGTTTGTTTTTGTTGTTGACATATGCTGTTTCATGACATAATGAAAACGACCCAAGTTGTTAGTGTAAAAGAGAATATTCTCCCAATGACTTAGCTAAATAAAAGTTTAATAACGGTTGGATAAGTAACCATAGTCTTCCCAATGCATTGTATTATAGAGAGTTCTCTATGTATTACCTGGAGGATAACTTCTCTTTCTCCGACACTGACCTACAGAGAAACTGGGCATTACAACCATGGTCCATCCCAAGATGTCAAAGTCTTTTTCACTGCCTGAGCCTGAGATGCGAGACGACTTCCTCACGTGTAAGATGTCTTTTTTTTTATTGCATTAGCAACCATTTCCAATTTGATTTGCATAGCTAGTGCTCTTCACAATGAGCTAACCCTTTTGAGAAATAGCCTGACTTGGTGTAACCTTTCACATGTGTTAAAGCGACTGAGGTAGCCTTTGAATAAGTATGTGTGTGTTTGTATTGTCCTGTGCTGGCGACAAATCCATTTTCCCCTCCGACGATTAATAAAGTTTATTCAATTAAATGTGTCTACTTGGCAGATGCCAGCAGTCTGACCTTTGACCCAGACACTGTCCACAAGTTCCTGAGACTAACCGAAGACGACAGGAAGGTGACCAACACCACGCCCTGGCAGCACAGCTACCCAGACACGCCCGAACGCTTCGAGTACTGGCGCCAGGTGATGACCTCAGAGAGCCTCTACCTGGGCCGACACTACTTTGAGGCAGAGCTGAGTGGGGAGGGCGTGCACGTGGGACTCACCTACAAGAGCATCGACCGGAAAGGCGTGGAGAGAGGCAGCTGCATCACAGGAAATGACTTCTCGTGGAGCCTCGGAAGGGAGGGGCGGAGCTTTTCCACTTGGCATGCTGATATGGAGGCGGTCGTGGAAGCCACAAGTGTGTTCACGAGAATCGGCATCTACATCGACTTTGACTCAGGCTCATTAGCTTTCTATGGTGTGACTGACATCGCTATGACACTCCTCTACAGGTACAAGGCTGAGTACATGGAGCCCTTGTATCCTACTGTCTGGCTCTCAAAGAAGGACAGTGTGGTGTTATTGGTTGGTCCTAAGGACCCCCCACTAATGAAGAGCTCAACTCTGCCTGCCACCCCCATCACTCCCATGGCAACATCAGCTCCTGTCAGTCCAGAATCATAATACTTTGACTGCAGAAGTGTAGTTAGGTTAAAGAGGCGGACCAGTACACATTTCTGTTTCTCACAAATACAATAAAGTATCTATTCTATTCATAAGCAGTTGCCTTAAGTGTCTGATACTGTAGTTATTTAACAGGACCCAGCATCAAGTATCACAAGACAACAGACATGGACTTTACAGGGGGTGTCTGCACTCATCCAGGACCTATATACTAGGCGGTGTCTGCACTCATCCAGGACCTATATACTAGGCGGTGTCTGCACTCATCCAGGACCTCTATACTAGGCGGTGTCTGCACTCATCCAGGACCTCTATACTAGGCAGTGTCTGCACTCATCCAGGACCTATATACTAGGCGGTGTCTGCACTCATCCAGGACCTCTATACTAGGCGGTGTCTGCACTCATCCAGGACCTCTATACTAGGCGGTGTCTGCACTCATCCAGGACCTCTATACTAGGCGGTGTCTGCACTCATCCAGGACCTATATACTAGGCGGTGTCTGCACTCATCCAGGACCTCTATACTAGGCGGTGTCTGCACTCATCCAGGACCTATATACTAGGCGGTGTCTGCACTCATCCAGGACCTCTATACTAGGCGGTGTCAGAGGAAGGCCCAGTACATCACTGGGGAAAACCATCCTGCCATCCAGGACCTATATACCAGGCGGTGTCAGAGGAAGGCCCAGTACATCACTGGGGAAAACCATCCTGCCATCCAGGACCTATATACTAGGCGGTGTCAGAGGAAGGCCCAGTACATCACTGGGGAAAACCATCCTGCCATCCAGGACCTATATACCAGGCGGTGTCAGAGGAAGGCCCAGTACATCACTGGGGAAAACCATCCTGCCATCCAGGACCTATATACTAGGCGGTGTCAGAGGAAGGCCCAGTACATCACTGGGGAAAACCATCCTGCCATCCAGGACCTATATACCAGGCGGTGTCAGAGGAAGGCCCAGTACATCACTGGGGAAAACCATCCTGCCATCCAGGACCTATATACTAGGCGGTGTCAGAGGAAGGCCCAGTACATCACTGGGGAAAACCATCCTGCCATCCAGGACCTATATACTAGGTGGTGTCAGAGGAAGGCCCAAAAACTTCCCTAGATTCCAGTCACCCAACTCATAGACTGTTCTCTCTACTACCGCACGGCAAGCGGTACCAGAGCGCCAAGTCTAGGACCAAAAGGCTCCTTAACAGCTTCTTCCTCAAGCTATAAGACTGCTGAACAATTAATCAAATAGCCACCCAGACTTTGTTTTTACACTGCTGCTACTCACTGTTTATTATCTATGTACAAAATTACCTCGACTAACCTGTACCCCTGCACATTGACTTGGTACCGGTACCCCCTGTATATAGCCTTGTTATTGTTATGTAATTTTATTGTGTTACTTTTTATTTAACTTTAGTTTATTTTAGTAAATATTTTCTTAACTCTATTTCTTGAACTGCATTGTTGGTTAAGGGTTTGTAAGTAAGCATTTCACAGTAAGGTCTGGACCTGTTGTATTTGGCACATGTGACAAATATAATTTGATTTGATATAGAACAAACATGACACTGAGGGATTGAGTAATAACTTTTAACTGCCCTTTTTATTGGAACAGGTTAGCAAGTGACTGACTTGCTAACTACTGTGATTGGTCTTTCATATGCAAAAACATACTATGTTTATTTGACATTGTGCTGAGTACTAACTACCAAGATGAGTTAAAGGGCTGTCTTTCATTGTTGTGTCAATGGTCAATCTAATGTAAATCATATTAACAATGTGATAAAGCTTTTGTCAAATCTTTTTAGAATTGATTTACAAATATGAATTGCTTCACTTTTTAAAATACCTAATACTTAATATGAATTTAAGCATGAAACATATTATTTTTACATTTTAGATACATTTTAGATACATTACAAGACGTAAGAAATGATTCTCATAAGAATGTGCACAAAATATTTACAGATACCATGACACACAGTCTCAGGCAGAGAAATCGATTGAGGTCTCGTTCTCATCATACGCAGGATTAACAAAATGCACACCTGACGACGTCAGGGAGATAGAGTTGGCTGCTTCAGTCCCATAGATACCTGGTACTTCGGGCATCATGGTGGGCTTGTCGAAGATGGGGTTTTCAAAGCCGTGGTCCGTGAAGTCCCCTATCTCCTCCTGGCTTCTCCTTAAGCTGCTCAGAGAAGGGATGGAGATGGTGGGCATGGTGGGTGTTTTTATGACGCCTCTGCGGAAGAGGACAGCCAGGAGGGGAAGACCAACGACTACTATCAGGACGCCGAACACGGCTCCCACCACAACTCCTGCGTTGTCCCCTGCCCCGTCACCACTGGTGGCCCCAGAAGAGGCCTGGAACTCAGCCCCGGTTATGCCCAGGTTTGAGCCTTGGGCTTGGACGTCCTTCAATATGTCCCGAGCCAGGGCCTCTGCCACCGCACCAGACTCCCCATCCAGGAGCACGATCTGGATCTCAGCTGCAGCCGCACGTGGGATCACCCCGAGGAAATACTGAGATTTGAGCACCTTGGACATGCCTAGCTGAATGGACTGGTACGAGGGCAGACCAAGGAAGAGGTGCTGCAGTCGAATCCGATAAGACTCAAGGATGAAGCCTGAGGAATACTGGATGGTGACGATGGCGCTGCACACGTCGCAGCAGTGTCCTATGGGGTACAGTGGCTTCTTACAGCTCATAGAAGCGCATGTCACAGTGCCGCAGATCCTGTTGTGATTCGCAGAGTTCCCACAGTCACAGCCAGAGGCATCACTGCAGCCAGAAGCCCCGACGCTGGGGGATGAGGTTCCGTGGAACTGCAGCCGGCCAGAGTGTGAGCCCAGATAATGGGTGAACTCCGAGCTGCTGCTGAACTTCTTCCCCAGAACGGACACACTCTGGACAGGGACGCTGGGCTGGTTGGAGGTGGTGTCCACGCGGAACGAGGAGCCAGCGCGGAACAACACGTTGTCATACTGGCAGGGTACGCTCTCCTCGTGTACCGAGAACAGGAAGCGACCTTTCTCCAGGTCGTCTGAAGACTCTGCCGCCTGCCACAGCGCCGGGTCGAACCACTGCAGAGACTCTGCATCTTTGAACTGGGCGGTGATGCCGGCCCCGCAACCGGGGTCCCCTCCATTACTGACCGTGAAGCCGCCCCCCGAGGGAAGGATGAACTCTCCATCCACCGGTAGCCGGATCTCCTGGACAGAGTGGACCGTCTCCACATACACAGACACTTTCCTCTGAGCCGAGAACTGCACTATGTCGTTACCGCAGGGCACGGACCCTTTGTCCCAGTTGGTCTTGTTTTCATAGTTAGTGTCGGGTATCCACTGCTTGTACAGGGCGTCAGCTGCCCCGAACAGACAGAGACCGAGGAGAAGAAACACGGCTGGTGTTTTTGGCATCCTGAATGCTTGTGACAGAAGTGGATGAACTACGGGGTGACCTTTGTCTCTGGCAGTGTGACTGTCACATGAGGGAGTGAGTGCACAGGTTCCCAGATTATGAAGTTGATGAGCTCTGGTAGACTCATCTTTACCGGCTGGTCACCAGCTTGGTCAAAGATTAACTGCTGCTGCGGCCGCAGCAATAACACTAGAAAATAACAGTGTAGATGTCTCTATGAAAGAAAAGTGATTTGATTTAGGCCTACACCTTTTCATAGCCTTTATGCCTAAAAACTGTATGGTGAAAACTGTATAGTGTTAAAAAAAAATGCATCTACAGTAAAAGTAAAAGCCGCTATAGTGATGTTTCTTGTGACCAGCGGTGGAATTGATTTTTTTTTTTAAGTCATTGGGAACTCATCAATGTTAAATCTAAACATTATATTTAAAAAAAAAAGATTTGTCAAACTGTTCCCATATACTTCCTTGATTGCGACCAATAATTTAAGGCAGAGTTTACCAAACTCGGTCCTGGGGCCCCTCCTGTGTGCACATTTTGGTTTTTGCACTAGCACTACACAGCTGATTTAAAATAATCAACTCATCATCAAACGTTGATTAATTTAATCAGCATTGTAGTGCTAAGGCAAAAAACAAAATGTGCACACAGGACCGAGTTTGGGAAACCCTGGGCTGCGTTCAGTATGTTTTTACGTTCTCGAACGTTCAATTGAACAGAAACATTTCTGTACTGAACGACCAGTTTAAAAACAGGGAGGGGTTGTGTGTTGGGAAAAACTGTCCGCATGTCCACTGCCCTTTAAAAACGTCACTCATTGCTTCAAGCCACACCCACCAAATATATTTTTTCATTAATTAATTAATTAATTTATACAATTAGTGATATCACATTTCACATCACATTAGATTTTCAAATCTCTGGTTCAGATCTTTACAAAGTTGCAATCAGGCAACTTATTCTGCACCCATGAGTGGGGTCCTTCATACAAGCATGTTTGTTGTTTACCTACACGTCATCCGGAAGTGAGTGTCAAAGATGATGAGACTGGTGAGATCTCTTACTATTTTCAAACAAATAAGTTGTTTTATATCTTTAATTATTGATGACACTATGCCTGGTAACGCTTTACTGTTCAAGTTGCTCTCATGGCGTTTTTCTTAGCTAACTTTGTTTCCCTACTTCAGTGAGCCTTACTAGCTAACTGTTAGCTAGCTTGCTCACTTAACTTCACTTGTTCTTTTAGCTAGCTAGCTACGTTTTTATGCAGTTATTTGAATAGATAAACCTTTGTAATGTTTTAAACCGAACTATTTAGCTAGAATGCCCAAATTACCCCAGAACCATCTAATTGGTGTGTCACTCACTGCCATGTCAGGTAGCTGTAAGTTACAGTAGTAGCTATCTAAGTAGCGTTAGCCACCTCAAAATGAGCCTTGTTTGACAGCTCATTTCTTTCTTGGAAGGATTCACAGGAGGCAGATGCTCCACTCTTTGGTGACGACGATGATGATACCCCCACCAGACAGAAGAAATCAGAAATCAAGTGCGTTTTGGAAGTTGATTCACTAATTGATGAGGAGTAACAGAACAAACTGATATTTTCATTTCAACCCGTATCACCTATTCTGATCTACCAGAACAAGGGATGTTGTTTTGCTGTATCTCTCTCTCTCTCGTATGTGTGTATGTATATATATATATATCACACATATACACACACACACACACACGTGTGTGTGATCAAAACCTGCTCTTGTTTTAGGCATCCCCTGGCCACGTTCTTCCATCTCTTCTTCCGCACCAGTGCCATCTTAGTCTACCTACTGTGTGAAATCCTGAGCAGTAGTTTCATCGTCTGTATGGTCACCATCATCCTCCTCCTTTCATGTGACTTCTGGACAGTCAAGGTGGGTGGGTTGTCATAGTTTGATGTGGTATGACTTTACCCTTTTCACACTATCGTGTTGGCCTGGATATTTTCTTTTCACGTTGCCCTTTCCCACATGTTTCCAGCGATTGTTGGATGTGTAACCAGGCCAGGCTAGCACAGATTGACAGAGTAGTGTGAAAAGGGTCAAAGTTGCTTTTGTTTTATAGGTCCAGTTGGTGAGTGATCCCATTGTTTCTTTCTCAGAATGTGTCTGGCAGGTTGATGGTGGGCCTCAGGTGGTGGAACCAGGTGGATGAGGATGGACAGAGCCACTGGGTGTTTGAGTCCAGACCAGTACGGTTGCAGTATAGTCCATGACTGTATTTGTATTTATTACGGCTCCCCATTAGCTGCTGCCAATGCAGCTGCTATTCTGCCTGTGGTCCAAACACATTAAGGCACTTACATATAAAACAAAAGATAAAACAGTACATCATATAACCACTACATATCTACAATACAAAATGTATAATACCATATTACAATATACGTGTGTGTTAGTACTTGTATACGTGTGTCTGTACATTTGTGTGTCTTTTCACAGTTCCATAAGGTGTATTTTTATCTATTTAAAAAAAAAAAGTCTGATTCTACTGCTTGCATAAGTTACCTGATGTGGAATAGAGTTCCATGTAATCATGGCTCTATGTAGTACTGTGCGCCTCCCATAGTCTGTTCTGGACTTGGGGATTGTGAAGAGACCTCTGGTGGCATGTCTTGTGGGGTATCCATAGGTGTCTGAGCTGTGTGCTAGTAGTTTAAACAGAAAGATCGGCACATTCAGTTTGTCAACACTTCTTACAACAACAAGTAGTGATGAAGTCAATCTCTCACGCACTTTGAGCCATGAGATTTACATGCATGTCATTAATGTTAGCTCCCCGTGTACATCCAAGGGCCAGGAATGCTGCCCTGTTCTGAGCCAATTGTAATTTTCCAAAGTCCCTCTTTGTGGCACCTGACTACACTATTGAACAGTAGTCCAGGTGTGACAAACTAAGGCCTGTAGGAGCTGACTTGTTGATAGTGTTGTTAAGAAGGCAGAACAGCACTTTATTATGGACAGACTTCTCCCCATCTTAGCTACTGATGTATCAATATGTTTTGACCATGACAGTGTTGTGTTAGACAAGTAACTCTTTATCCACAATGTAGCAGGGGGTGTAAAGCCATTACACGTTTGTTTTTCCAGCAGCCGACTATGATCAATAATGTCAAAAGCCGCACTGAAGTCTAACAAAACAGCCCCCACAATCTTTTTATCAATTTCTCTCAGACAATTTGTTTACTGTAAAATAGCATTGTATCTGGTCAAGAAGGTTATTAAGGGTTGGTAACAGGCTGAGTGGAGTTGTAGTTGTGCCTGTCTATTAGTTTAGTTTAGTTTTCATTTATTTATTCGCACCCACAAAATACAAGTGAAAGACAATCAGTGCCGATAAACAACAAGGTGGGTTTGGAAATCCAAGAGGGCTTATATGAAAATTGCACCCCAAAAAAACGGTATATAGAAAATCAGACTGTTCAATCAATTAAACAAAGCAAAGAGTCTACGACTGAAAGAATTGCAACAACTAAGACTTCTGTAGACACGTGCTTTATTTTCCCAACTCTCTCTGTAGGCAACCAGTAGAAACGTTCCAACCAACTCTGAATCACAGATCTTCTGGCTGGGTCTGGTTGTGTGTCCAGTCCTCTGGGTCATCTTTGTGTTCAGTACTCTCTTCTCCTTCAAGTTTAAGTGGCTGGTGGGTTCAGTACCTTTCCTTTCTCCATTTGAATTTAGACATCTCTAATTTCCCACCCGATAATGAATATGTCAAACCTAGTATGAACCTAGCTATATGATTTAACATAAACAGATACATGCATTGTTTTGGGTTCTCAAAGAAACATAAATAATCACAACGCATTGCATTTTTTATGTCATGTCCCCTTGCAGGCAGTGGTGATCATGGGTGTGGCATTGCAGTGGGCCAACCTGTATGGATATGTGCGATGCAAAGTAGGCGGGAAGACCAACTTGAGGAGCATGGCAACCAACTACCTTGGCAGCCAGTTCTTCAAACGGGTATATAGTACTTATTTAAAAACGGATCATATTAGACATTTCAGCTCATAGGTAGCAATTCGGAGGATAATAAACACCAACTTATTTTTAATTTCGACTACAATTGTATTTCCCATTTGAGATCGGGTTCAGTTGCAACATGGACTACTTTTGTCTGTGATAATATATATTTCTGCCATCTAAACATTCATGTTTGTTTTCTTTATATAGGCAATGGCCAAACAGGGACCCTAGAGGTGGATGTGCAGAGAGAAGAAACATTAGCATTTCTGCTAATGTAATATTTTATGTTATCAAGAGGATCTTGCCTTGCTTTAAATGAGGCATAGGCTACTGTTATTTTTCTTAATTCCTGTTGAACAGGTGGAAGGCATCTCTCTATTCTGAGGGCACGGGGTTGTTTCCCACAGAGTCCTACAAACGATGTAGTATAAAACTAAGAGACTACTAGGCTTCTTTGTATGTTTGTTTCATTTGTTTTCCTGCTAAATATTCAAATACAACCTTGTTAATGATTGATAACTGCTGATTGTAATATAAGACATTTGTAAATATTATATTTACATAAAATGTCTGGGTGAATGAATAAAAACAAAAGTGTGAGAGTCAAGTGAGTTGTAATAATATCATGCAAAAAAATGTCCACACTAAATGCAGCCAAAGGAATTTGTCCTTGGAAGTTTGGCGCAAAGAAGCAGAAGCCACTTGACTAACCGTCAACAACCCTTTTAACCTGTGGTTCAGTTGGCGAACTCATTTACATGGCAGGGGGCGAACTGTTTTACAAATGCTTGACAATAAAATAGTAAAGTTATTGTTAACATAATGACTGCGACAGATGAAACATATTTGTGGAGAGAGAAGATTGAGGAGAAGCTCAAACGGGTAACGTTAGGCTCGCTGGCCAGTTACAGTAGCTAGCGTTAGCAAATCAAATTATCATCCATGAACTAGGACTAACGTTAGCAGCTGTAGCTTGTATCTAGTAACACGCCTGAGTTAGGGTGTCATTCAGACCACACAATGGCCAGTGAACACTTCACATGTCTGTCCAAATATGATATGACATTGCTTGCTAGAGTAGTAGACTTACTAACGTTTTGACTATTTGTATGAGAACCCACTGTAGCCTCATTAAATGCGACAATAATATGTAGGGAGAGCTAACGTTAGCCAAATTAGATTCAACTAGCTAGTTACCAATCCGTTTTCTTCTCAAGGATCAAGATCTGCTGACATTCGTTAGCGACAGCCTCAAAAGAAGTGATCAGCTGACTAAAGGCATGGTAAGCTTAATCTGAAATCAAAGAACTTGAATCCTCTTACATAAGCTGTTAGCTACCTGACTTGTGTCCAACTAAAATTACTGTGTCACAGATATGAATTAAATCAGTGTTTGCTATGGGCCGGAGCTCACTGGAACTGAGTACCACACCTCAAATGTGCTACTACTTGAGTTCCTGCACTTATTACAGAATATTATTAGCTAAAACGTATTGGTGAGTTAATGTATTGAATTGCAAATGAAGTAGAGTTCAAATGCTATGTCTTAAGATAGCTTCAGTTCTATGCAAGCTTTAATGTGAGAGTGTAGCTCAAGGTGTGGTG
Source organism: Oncorhynchus nerka (assembly GCF_034236695.1). Taxonomy (NCBI): domain Eukaryota; kingdom Metazoa; phylum Chordata; class Actinopteri; order Salmoniformes; family Salmonidae; genus Oncorhynchus; species Oncorhynchus nerka. The sequence continues at coordinate 41,110,859 of NC_088421.1, read as the reverse complement.
TCCTAGGTGTCCATTCTCTCGTCGTTGGAGTGCCGTTTGGAGCACCTGGAGAACTCGGTCATTCCCATGCACGACAACACACAGAACCTATTGCAGCTGAAGGGGACAACGCAGAAGACATTATTTTACCTGGACGATGCCATCAGCCATTACCAAGCCGTCCGAGACACAGACAAGGTCATCATACAGGGGTGAGAGTAGGGAGAACGATGTAACACACACACTCACACAAGCCCCATATTTGACCTCGTATACCCTATTCACAATACTGTGTGGAGTTGGCCTGCCTGGCCTGGTTAGGTTACATTTAGTTGCTGGAATTATACTGGAAAAGGACAATGATCCAAGCCAGCACAGTTTGTATTGAGAAACCACGAGAGAGTGAAAAGAGTACTACTGATGTTCTGTTAATTGAGGTTCCGTATGATGTTCTGTTAATTGAGGTTCCGTATGATGTTCTGTTAATAGAGGTTCAGTATGATGTTCTGTTAATAGAGGTTCAGTATGATGTTCTGTTAATAGAGGTTCGGTGTGATGTTCTGTTAATAGAGGTTCGGTGTGATGTTCTGTTAATAGAGGTTCAGTATGATGTTCTGTTAATAGAGGTTCAGTATGATGTTCTGTTAATAGAGGTTCAGTATGATGTTCTGTTAATAGAGGTTCAGTATGATGTTCTGTTAATAGAGGTTCAGTATGATGTTCTGTTAATAGAGGTTCAGTATGATGTTCTGTTAATAGAGGTTCAGTATGATGTTCTGTTAATAGAGGTTCAGTATGATGTTCTGTTAATAGAGGTTCAGTATGATGTTCTGTTAATAGACGTTCAGTATGATGTTCTGTTAATAGAGGTTCAGTATGATGTTCTGTTAATAGAGGTTCAGTATGGGTCAAGGGAGAAGGAGAGGGAGAATAGTCATATTTGTGTCAACATTGTGTGTCAAATACATGACTGATCAACTGATAATTTTAGAATTAAATACATATTTTTTTTCTGTATGTACATGTGTTTCTTTGCAAAGGCCTACAGGAAGACTTCCTGACTATCTAGCCTGTGTTCACCGACTCAAGAAAGCAGAGGAGTACTTTCAACAGGAAGACCCAGATGGGCCTGAGCTGAATATGCTGGTAACACTGTCTTCATGTATTTCTGTTGCCATCTCTAATTCAATCAAGCCAGGTTCTCTTTGTAGAAGTATGAATACTATCAAACAGTTTGACAAGAGAATAGAGTATGCTTTGCTTCAGTGAAAGGGTGCTCATTAATCACAAGATGCCTTATTTTACTAGAAGAGATAGTCGCTATTAAATCACTACAGTCACTTCCAATAACTGTTAGATTTAAATCACTATGTAGACACTATCCAATAACCATTAGATTTAAATCACTATATAGACACTATCCAATAACTGTTAGATTTAAATCACTGTATAGACACTATCCAATAACTGTTAGATTTAAATCACTACAGTCACTATCCAATAACTGTTATTAGATTTAAATCACTGTATATTCACTATCCAACTGTTAGATTTAAATCACTATATCCAATAACTGTTAGATCCTCCGATTTGAACGTACAGCACACACTGAGTGTACAAAACATGAACACCTGCTCTGTCCATGCCATAGACTGACCAGGTGAAAGCTACGATCCTTTATTGATATCACTTGTTAAATCCACTTTAATCAGTGTAGATGAAGGGGGGGTGACAGGTTAAAGAAGGATTTTTAAGCCTTGAGACAATCAAGACATGGATTGTGTATGTGTGCCATTCAGAGGGTAAACGGCAAGAAACAATATTTAAGTGCCTTTGAACGGGGTATGGTAGTAAACTAAGATCTCTAAACCACGGTTGGGTTCAATTCCAGTCATTTCAGGAAGTCCCCTAAAATTCTAATTTCAATTCTCTTCGATGCTTTTCAATGAGGAACATTTGGAATAGGAACTGACATTTGGTTTACTTTCTAAATTGACTGGGTTTGAAATGGAATTGACCCCAACACTACTCTTAACGGTTTTTGCAGAGAGGTCGTTTAGAGAGTGCCAAGTCACAGCTGGAGTCCGAGTTCCAAGTCCTGTTGGGGCGCTACAGCAAGCCAGTGCAGACAGTCAGAATCCTGGATGTCCTGGACAAAAAGTCACTGAATGGGTCTGCAGGCGGAGTGGAGGAGGTACAACTCATACCCCAAACTAGGCTTCAGGACATCATCTCCATCTCCACCTGGCTGATAGGTAAGGTAGTGGTGCTGCCCATCTCCACCTGGCTGATACTGTAGGTAAGGTAGTGGTACTGCCCATCTCCACCTGGCTGATACTATAGGTAAGGTAGTGGTACTGCCCATCTCCACCTGGCTGATACTATAGGTAAGGTAGTGGTACTGCCCATCTCCACCTGGCTGATACTGTAGGTAGGTAGTGGTGCTGCCCATCTCCACCTGGCTGATACTGTCTCCACCTGGCTGATACTGTAGTGGTGCTGCCCATCTCCACCTGGCTGATACTGTAGGTAAGGTAGTGGTGCTGCCCATCTCCACCTGGCTGATACTGTAGGTAAGGTAGTGGTGCTGCCCATCTCCACCTGGCTGATACTGTAGGTAAGGTAGTGGTGCTGCCCATCTCCACCTGGCTGATACTGTAGGTAAGGTAGTGGTGCTGCCCATCTCCACCTGGCTGATACTGTAGGTAAGGTAGTGGTGCTGCCCATCTCCACCTGGCTGATAGGTAAGGGATTGGTGCTGCCCATCTCCACCTGGCTGATACTGTAGGTAAGGTAGTGGTGCTGCCCATCTCCACCTGGCTGATACTGTAGGTAAGGTAGTGGTGCTGCCCATCTCCACCTGGCTGATACTGTAGGTAAGGTAGTGGTGCTGCCCATCTCCACCTGGCTGATACTGTAGGTAAGGTAGTGGTGCTGCCCATCTCCACCTGGCTGATACTGTAGGTAAGGTAGTGGTGCTGCCCATCTCCACCTGGCTGATACTGTAGGTAAGGTAGTGGTGCTGCCCATCTCCACCTGGCTGATACTGTAGGTAAGGTAGTGGTGCTGCCCATCTCCACCTGGCTGATACTGTAGGTAAGGTAGTGGTGCTGCCCATCTCCACCTGGCTGATACTGTAGGTAAGGTAGTGGTGCTGCCCATCTCCACCTGGCTGATACTGTAGGTAAGGTAGTGGTGCTGCCCATCTCCACCTGGCTGATACTGTAGGTAAGGTAGTGGTGCTGCCCATCTCCACCTGGCTGATACTGTAGGTAAGGTAGTGGTACTGCCCATCTCCACCTGGCTGATACTGTAGGTAAGGTAGTGGTGCTGCCCATCTCCACCTGGCTGATACTGTAGGTAAGGTAGTGGTGCTGCCCATCTCCACCTGGCTGATACTGTAGGTAAGGTAGTGGTGCTGCCCATCTCCACCTGGCTGATACTGTAGGTAAGGTAGTGGTGCTGCCCATCTCCACCTGGCTGATACTGTAGGTAAGGTAGTGGTGCTGCCCATCTCCACCTGGCTGATACTGTAGGTAAGGTAGTGGTACTGCCCATCTCCACCTGGCTGATACTGTAGGTAAGGTAGTGGTGCTGCCCATCTCCACCTGGCTGATACTGTAGGTAAGGTAGTGGTACTGCCCATCTCCACCTGGCTGATACTGTAGGTAAGGTAGTGGTGCTGCCCATCTCCACCTGGCTGATACTGTAGGTAAGGTAGTGGTGCTGCCCATCTCCACCTGGCTGATACTGTAGGTAAGGTAGTGGTGCTGCCCATCTCCACCTGGCTGATACTGTAGGTAAGGTAGTGGTGCTGCCCATCTCCACCTGGCTGATACTGTAGGTAAGGTAGTGGTGCTGCCCATCTCCACCTGGCTGATACTGTAGGTAAGGTAGTGGTGCTGCCCATCTCCACCTGGCTGATACTGTAGGTAAGGTAGTGGTGCTGCCCATCTCCACCTGGCTGATACTGTAGGTAAGGTGGTGCTGCCCATCTCCACCTGGCTGGTGGTAAGGTGCCCATCTCCACCTGGCTGATACTGTAGGTAAGGTAGTGGTGCTGCCCATCTCCACCTGGCTGATACTGTAGGTAAGGTAGTGGTGCTGCCCATCTCCACCTGGCTGATACTGTAGGTAAGGTAGTGGTGCTGCCCATCTCCACCTGGCTGATACTGTAGGTAAGGTAGTGGTGCTGCCCATCTCCACCTGGCTGATACTGTAGGTAAGGTAGTGGTGCTGCCCATCTCCACCTGGCTGATACTGTAGGTAAGGTAGTGGTGCTGCCCATCTCCACCTGGCTGATACTGTAGGTAAGGTAGTGGTGCTGCCCATCTCCACCTGGCTGATACTGTAGGTAAGGTAGTGGTGCTGCCCATCTCCACCTGGCTGATACTGTAGGTAAGGTAGTGGTGCTGCCCATCTCCACCTGGCTGATACTGTAGGTAAGGTAGTGGTGCTGCCCATCTCCACCTGGCTGATACTGTAGGTAAGGTAGTGGTACTGCCCATCTCCACCTGGCTGATACTGTAGGTAAGGTAGTGGTGCTGCCCATCTCCACCTGGCTGATACTGTAGGTAAGGTAGTGGTGCTGCCCATCTCCACCTGGCTGATACTGTAGGTAAGGTAGTGGTGCTGCCCATCTCCACCTGGCTGATACTGTAGGTAAGGTAGTGGTGCTGCCCATCTCCACCTGGCTGATACTGTAGGTAAGGTAGTGGTGCTGCCCATCTCCACCTGGCTGATACTGTAGGTAAGGTAGTGGTACTGCCCATCTCCACCTGGCTGATACTGCTGCCATCTCCACCTGGCTGATACTGTAGGTAAGGTAGTGGTGCTGCCCATCTCCACCTGGCTGATACTGTAGGTAAGGTAGTGGTGCTGCCCATCTCCACCTGGCTGATACTGTAGGTAAGGTAGTGGTGCTGCCCATCTCCACCTGGCTGATACTGTAGGTAAGGTAGTGGTGCTGCCCATCTCCACCTGGCTGATACTGTAGGTAAGGTAGTGGTGCTGCCCATCTCCACCTGGCTGATACTGTAGGTAAGGTAGTGGTACTGCCCATCTCCACCTGGCTGATACTGTAGGTAAGGTAGTGGTGCTGCCCATCTCCACCTGGCTGATACTGTAGGTAAGGTAGTGGTGCTGCCCATCTCCACCTGGCTGATACTGTAGGTAAGGTAGTGGTGCTGCCCATCTCCACCTGGCTGATACTGTAGGTAAGGTAGTGGTGCTGCCCATCTCCACCTGGCTGATACTGTAGGTAAGGTAGTGGTGCTGCCCATCTCCACCTGGCTGATACTGTAGGTAAGGTAGTGGTGCTGCCCATCTCCACCTGGCTGATACTGTAGGTAAGGTAGTGGTGCTGCCCATCTCCACCTGGCTGATACTGTAGGTAAGGTAGTGGTGCTGCCCATCTCCACCTGGCTGATACTGTAGGTAAGGTAGTGGTGCTGCCCATCTCCACCTGGCTGATACTGTAGGTAAGGTAGTGGTGCTGCCCATCTCCACCTGGCTGATACTGTAGGTAAGGTAGTGGTACTGCCCATCTCCACCTGGCTGATACTGTAGGTAAGGTAGTGGTGCTGCCCATCTCCACCTGGCTGATACTGTAGGTAAGGTAGTGGTGCTGCCCATCTCCACCTGGCTGATACTGTAGGTAAGGTAGTGGTACTGCCCATCTCCACCTGGCTGATACTGTAGGTAAGGTAGTGGTGCTGCCCATCTCCACCTGGCTGATACTGTAGGTAAGGTAGTGGTGCTGCCCATCTCCACCTGGCTGATACTGTAGGTAAGGTAGTGGTGATACTGCCCATCTCCACCTGGCTGATACTGTAGGTAAGGTAGTGGTACTGCCCATCTCCACCTGGCTGATACTGTAGGTAAGGTAGTGGTGCTGCCCATCTCCACCTGGCTGATACTGTAGGTAAGGTAGTGGTGCTGCCCATCTCCACCTGGCTGATACTGTAGGTAAGGTAGTGGTACTGCCCATCTCCACCTGGCTGATACTGTAGGTAAGGTAGTGGTACTGCCCATCTCCACCTGGCTGATACTGTAGGTAAGGTAGTGGTGCTGCCCATCTCCACCTGGCTGATACTGTAGGTAAGGTAGTGGTACTGCCCATCTCCACCTGGCTGATACTGTAGGTAAGGTAGTGGTGCTGTCTCCACCTGGTGATACTGTAGGTAAGCCCATCTCCACCTGGCTGATACTGTAGGTAAGGTAGTGGTGCTGCCCATCTCCACCTGGCTGATACTGTAGGTAAGGTAGTGGTACTGCCCATCTCCACCTGGCTGATACTGTAGGTAAGGTAGTGGTGCTGCCCATCTCCACCTGGCTGATAGGTAAGGTAGTGGTGCTGCCCATCTCCACCTGGCTGATAGGTAAGGTAGTAGTGCTGCCTGTTCACCTGTAGTATGTCTCTGTCACTAACAGGAGGAGGTCCCGACTCTCAGCATTCTTGTCCATGTTGTAAACCAGGGTTGGGGTCAATTCCAGTAAATTCCAGAAGTACACTGAAATTCCAATTCACTTCAATGCTTTTCAGTGAGGAAAATTTGCAAATTGTTTTTTAACTTTCTAAATGGAATTGATCCCAACCCTGGTGTAAAGTTTAACCACATAATTCAGTGGATTCTTGGGTTCTTTAGGGGGGAAAAAAACTATTTTGAAATATGTCTAATAAGACGTTGCAAATACGTGTTCTATGTTGCTTGCCCCTACTGAACCAAACCCTGGTGTTAAAGGCAGAGTGCAGCAAATGCTAATGATGTCACTGTTAATCCAGTGAGGGTGTTAATGATGTCAGGATGCTAATGATGTCAGTGTTAATACAGGTGAGGATGCTAATGATGTCAGTGTTAATCCAGGTGAGGGTGTTAATGATGTCAGTGTTAATCCAGGTGAGGGTGTTAATGATGTCAGTGTTAATACAGGTGAGGATGCTAATGATGTCAGTGTTAATACAGGTGAGGATGCTAATGATGTCAGTGTTAATACAGGTGAGGATGCTAATGATGTCAGTGTTAATCCAGATGAGGGTGTTAATGATGTCAGTGGATGCTAATGATGTCAGTATCAATCCAGATGAGGGTGTTAATGATGTCAGTGTTAATCCAGGTGAGGATGCTAATGATGTCAGTGTTAATCCAGGTGAGGATGCTAATGATGTCAGTGTTAATCCAGGTGAGGATGCTAATGATGTCAGTGTTAATCCAGGTGAGGATGCTAATGATGTCAGTGTTAATCCAGGTGAGGGTGCTAATGATGTCAGTATTAATCCAGATGAGGGTGTTAATGATGTCAGTGTTAATCCAGATGAGGGTGCTAATGATGTCAGTGTTAATCCAGGTGAGGATGATAATGATGTCAATGTTAATTCAGGTGAGGATGCTAATGATGTCAGTATTAATCCAGATGAGGGTGCTAATGATGTCAATATTAATCCAGGTGAGGGTGCTAATGATGTCAGTGTTAATCCAGGTGAGGATGCTAATGATGTCAGTGTTAATCCAGGTGAGAATGGTAATGATGTCAGTGTTAATCCAGGTGAGGATGCTAATGATGTCAGTGTTAATCCAGGTGAGGATACTAATGATGTCAGTGTTAATCCAGGTGAGGATGCTAATGATGTCAATGTTAATTCAGGTGAGGATGCTAATGATGTCAGTATTAATCCAGATGAGGGTGCTAATGATGTCAGTATTAATCCAGGTGAGGGTGCTAATGATGTCAGTGTTAATCCAGGTGAGGATGCTTATGATGTCAATGTTAATTCAGGTGAGGATGCTAATGATGTCAATGCTAATTCAGGTGAGGATGCTAATGATGTCAGTGTTAATCCAGGTGAGGATGCTAATGCTGTCAGTATTAATCCAGATGAGGGTGCTAATGATGTCAGTATTAATCCAGGTGAGGGTGCTGATTATGTCAGTATTAATCCAGGTGAGGGTGCTAATGATGTCAGTATTAATCCAGGTGAGGATGCTAATGATGTCAGTGTTAATCCAGGTGAGGGTGCTAATGATGTCAGTATTAATCCAGGTGAGGGTGCTGATTATGTCAGTGTTAATCCAGGTGAGGATGCTAATGATGTCAGTGTTAATCCAGGTGAGGATGCTAATGATGTCAGTATTAATCCAGATGAGGGTGTTAATGATGTCAGTGTTAATCCAGATGAGGATGCTAATGATGTCAGTGTTAATCCAGGTGAGGATGCAGTTCTGACAGCTAAGAGGAGAGTCTCTGCCAGCAAATTCAAAACACGGTCACTGGAAAGAAACCCATCCCACCACTCTCTGGGAAAACTGGAGCCCAGCAGCTTTTTCACCAATAAGTCCTACTGCTCCAAACTCAAAACACAGTCTCTAGGCAGAAAGCCATCAATAGAAAACAAGCCATCAATGGACTCTCTTGGAAAACCGAAAGCAAACAGCCTGTTCACCAAGATGATCGGCCTGAAGTCATTTGGTAATTTCAAAACGCAGTACCTGGACAGAAAGCCATCACTAGACTCCCTCGGAAAACTGGAATCCAGTAGCTCTTTCACCAAGGTATCCACCTCGAAGCCGTGCAGCAGACTGAATATTCCCGATATTAGACAACCATCTTTGGAGTTTATCCCATTTCTGCCTAGAGACTCCACCTCCCATACCTTCCCATCTTGCAAACCCAAGCCCCCAGCTTCCACCTCCTACATCCTGCCATACTTCAGACCCAAGCCCAGCTCAGCCTTTGGTAAGTTAAACGCAGCCTTGGTGGCATATCTTCTATTGAGAGGGTGGAGGCGTATCTGTATCAATTAGCTTTCTTAAATATACGTAACTGAACTGACGTTTTGGTGAGGGCCACAACCCTCCCACATGTCCCCTCTGGGGGGGTTTCCCTGACCTCTCCCTGCACAATTATCCTTCACTTCATTGTATTATATGTTTGTTGTATCTGTTTCTTTATGTTCTTGGGCTCGTGTATCTGTAACACGGTTTATCTCTGCTACAGCGGACCTAGGATTTGAACCTGCGTCCCAACAGCACAACATAAACACCCTTTGCTCCATTGATCAGTGGTCATGGTAATCAGTCGTGCTGTTATTGTTCCACAGACCTCAAGGCCCACTACGCCATGGTGCGCTCCAATCAGTTGGACTGCTCCATGAAGGGTTTGAAGGACCACAAGAGTAGGAACCTCCTCTGCCCGGTGTTGCAGAGCAGGCGTGTGGATTCTGCCGTCAAGAAGAACAAAAAAACAGGTCATGAAAGTCCACCTTGCACACCACCTTCATGATGGTTTATACAGTGCCTTGCAGAAGTATTTATCCCCCTTGGTGTTTTTCCTATTTTTTTGCATTACAACCTGTAATTTAAATTGATTTCCATTTCAATTTAATGTAGTGGGCATACACAAATATTCCAAATTGGTGAAATTATTTTTTTTTATTGAAAAGTGGTGCGTGCATATGTATTCACCCCCTTTGTTATAAAGCCCCTAAATAAGATCTGGTGCAACCAATTACCTTCAGAAGTCACATAATTAGTTAAGTCCACCTGTGTGCAATCTAGGTGTCACATGATCTCAGTGTATATATACACCGGTTCTGAAAGACCCCAGAGTCTGCAACATCACTAAGCAAGGGGCACCATGAAGATCAAGGAGCTCTCTAAACAGGTCAGGGACAAAGTTGTGGAGAAGTACAGATCAGGGTTGAGTTATAAAAAAATATCAGAAACTTTGAACATCCCACGGAGCACCATTAAATCCATTATTAAAAAAATGAAAGAATATGGCACCACAACAAACCTGTCAAGAGAGGGCCGCCCACCAAAACTCACGGACCAGGCAAGGAGGGCATTAATCAGAGAGGCAACGAAGAGACCAAAGATAACCCTGAAGGAGCTGCAAAGCTCCACAGCGGAGATCGGAGTATCTGTCCATAGGACCACTTTAAGCCGTACACTCCATAGAGCTGGGCTTTACGGAAGAGTGGTCAGAAAAAAAGCCATTGCTTAAAAAAATAAGCAAACATGTTTGGTGTTCGTCAAAAGGCATGTGGGAGACTCCCCGAAGGTACTCTGGTCAGATGAGACTAAAATTGAGCTTTTTGGCCATCAAGGACAACGCTATGTCTGGCACAAACCCAACACCTCTCATCACCCCGAGAACACCAATATTTTTAATCGGCAGGGACTGGGAAACTGGTCAGAATTGATGGAATGATGGATGGCTATAAATACAGGGAAATTCTTGAGAGAAACCTGTTTCAGTCTTCCAGAGATTTGAGACTGGGACAGAGGTTCACCTTCCAGCAGGACAATGACCCTAAGCATACTGCTAAAGCAACACTCGATTTAAGGGGAAACATTTAAATGTCTTGGAATGGCCTAGATCTCAAAGCCCAGACCTCAATCCAATTGAGAATCTGTGGTATAACTTAAAGATTGCTGTACACCAGCAGAACCCATCCAATTTAAAGGAGCTGGAGCAGTTTTGCAAAAATTCCAATGGCTAGATGTGCCAAGCTTATAGAGACATACCCCAAGAGACTTGACTTTGGGGGGGGGGGGGTGAATAGTTATGCACGCTCAAGGTTTCAGTTTTTTTTGTATTCTTTTTTTGTTTGTGTTACAAGAAAAAAAGATTTAGCATCTTCAAAGTGGTAGGCATTGTTACGCACGCCTCTATGAAGAGGGAACGCAACACCCTGCTACAACTAAACTCTCCGTGAAGCGAAAAAGGTATGGACTGTAGGTGCGAGTAAGAATGACAACAGGCAGAATGTGGTACCGTTTACAAGGACTTTTATGGGGAAAAGGGGCTGGACGGAACCAAAGCAAAGAAAGTAAATCTCAAAGCCCCCTCTCCTATTTTACCTGCCTACCCACTACTTACCTAATTTAGCACCACCTGGTGCCCTAACCAAAATACAGGGGGTGGTCCGCCCAGGTCTTACCTAGTGTGCCTAGACAGCGAATATGCTACGGGTATATGTATGCCCGCGGGCCTCTTGCCTAAGCACTCCCTAGGTGCCTTCCCCTTCCCCCTGGGAACAAATGAAACAGAATATTAAACAATTTCACAAACAAACAAAGGACATCAAATAAGCTCCATCTGAGCAACAAACTCACAAAACATACCAACTCTCAGCAATGAACTCCCAGCAAAATCAACCTCTATCAAAATATCTCTGCAATGACCTCCCAGAAAATCTCTTTAGCAAAATCTCTGCAATGACCTCCCAGAAAATCTCTCTTGACCTCCCAGCAAATCTCTCTAGCAAAATCTCTGCAATGACCTCCCAGCAAATCTCTCACTCCTGAACAGAACACTGGCTTTTATATAGCTTCAGAGGGAATGGGTAATTGGAGACAGCTGCGTCTTGACGAGGGGGCGGGGTCAGCTCTCCAATTATCCCTGGAGTCGACCAATCAGCTGCTTGAGGGATTTCAGGAAGCCATTTCCTGAAATAAACACATGCACAAACACAAACTACAACACATAAACTGGGGAACGTAACAGGCATGTTGTATAAATCAAATTATACAAACTCCCCCAAAAAATCTATTTTAATTCCAGGTTGTAAGGCAACAAAGTAGGAGAAATGCCAAGGGGGTGAATACTTTCACAAGCCACTGTAGACACAGTTACAGGGGATGCTTTTCTGTTTGCACATTCCTTTGTGAACATATTACTAAGCATGCCATGGATCCAGGTTTCCCTAAAAGAATTACCCTATATTTCTTATATCACAGTACTTCCTGGTTATATATAGGACTATTTCAAACTTCCTGGTAGAATAAAGGATTCCTTATATCAAGGTACTCCCTGGTTAAATACAGTTTTCATTAAACTATAGATAGATGATATGTAATGTTAATGATATTTCCATGGCACTCACCCTTTCACTCCTGTCTTGTGTCACTAGGGCGGGACAGCATATTACACATTGAGATTGAGACCTACCTGGCCTGCATCACAGCCTTCTTGTCCCTGGCCAAGAGTGAATACACCATGGTGTCCAAAGTCTTCCCTCTGAACTGCTCCAATACCTTTGAAACTCTCATCCAGGTCAGAAGTGAAGGATATTAAAATGTGATGAATAACATATTACAACTTTATTGTCAATGTCTGCACAACTGTGAACGTTTGATTTGGCTATTATAAGGCTTCACAGTGGCCAGATGATTCACAAAACAAACAAACATTTCATATGGGGAGCTCTTCATAATGGAGATCATTACAGGTGTATAACCATCATGGTTCTATATACACATGGTTCTACATCTTACACTACCGGGGTGATGTGGATTTATTTGGACTCCCTGGCTGTCGGGTATCTTGATGATTCTAGTTGAAGTCTTGATGATGATTCTAGTTTTAGACCAATGATGTCATTATGTACATGTTATGTACGTGTTATGTACATGCTGTTATGTACATGTTATGTACATGTTATGTACGTGTTATGTACATGGTGTTATGTACATGTTATGTACATGCTGTTATGTACATGTTATGTACATGCTGTTATGTACATGTTATGTACGTGTTATGTACATAATCTTGCACTGCAGCACTTTTGTACTTTAATTATGAGTTTATTTAATGGTCTTGAGAAGGATGTGCTCATGAGGGTGTTTAATGTCTGTTTTTATGTGGTGAAGCCGAAGACAAATGTTCACATTGTGTGGACAATAAAGTTGTTCTAATTTGTAATTGTAATCTTATTTCCTTCAGGTGGCTCTGAACCAGCTGATCCAGAATGGGGAGAACATCGTGTCCTCTGTCAGACGAGCCTGTTCACGTCACGACTACACAGCCCTTGTCGCCATGTTACCTGTCCTGGGCCGTTTCCTGGAGGAGGACAAAGAGTTTAACACGTTACTAAAGGTGCCATATAATCCTGAGAGGACAGTGTAAAGTTGAGCTTTCTCTCTATTGTTGTGTGCTGAGGGGGGTGTCATGGTCGGCGGGGGTCATGGTCTGGGGGCGGTCATGGTCAGGGGGGTCAGGGTTGGGGACAGAAGGTGTCATGGTCAGCGGTTTTGGGGTCAGGGGGTGATCATGGTTGGGGTCATCCTCAGGGGTGGGGTCAGGGGTGTCATGGTCTGGGGAGTCAGGGTCAGGGGTTGTAATGGTCAGGGGGGGTCAGGGTTGGGGTAAATTATATTTCAATTCCAGTCCATTCAGAAAGTTAACCAAATTCCAATTCCAAACGTTCCTCCTTGAAAAGCATTGAAGATAATTGGAATTTCAGTGTTCCTGAATTGTCTGGAATTGGGGTCAGTATACTGAGGAAAATGTACAGTCGTGGCCAAAAGTTTTGAGAATGTCACAAATATTAATTTTCACAGTCTGCTGCCTCAGTTTGCATATACTCCAGAATGTTATGAAGAGTGATCAGATGAATTGCAATTAATTGCAAAGCCCCTCTTTGCCATGCAAGTTAACTGAATCCCCCCCAAAATTCCCACTGCATTTCAGCTCTGCCACAAAAGGACCAGCTGACATCATGTCAGTGATTCTCTCGTTAACACAGGTGTGAGTGTTGACGAGGACAAGGCTGGAGATCACTTTGTCATGTTTATTGAGTTTGAATAACAGCCTGGAAGCTTCAAAATGAGGGTGGTGCTTGGAATCATTGTTCTTCCTCTGTCTACCATGGTTACATGCAAGGAAACACATGCCGTCATCATTGCTTTGCACAAAAAGGGCTTCACAGGCAAGGATATTTCTGCCAGTAAGATTGCACCTAAATCAACCATTTATCAGATAATCAAGAACTTCAAGGAGAGGGGTTCAATTGTTGTGAAGAAGGCTTCAGGGCTCCCAAGAAAGTCCAGCAAGCGCCAGGAACATCTCCTAAAGTTGATTCAGCTGCAAGATCGGGGAACCACCAGTACAGAGCTTGCTCAGGAATGGCAGCAGGCAGGTGTGAGTACATCTGCACGAACAGTGAGGCGAAGACTTTTGGAGGATGGCCTGGGGTCAAGAAGGGCAGCAAAGAAGCCACTTCTCTCCAGGAAAAACATCAGGGACAGACTGATATTCTGCAAAAGGTACAGGGATTGGACTGCTGAGGACTGGGGTAAAGTCATTTTCTCTGATGAATCCCCTTTCCGATTGTTTGGGGCATCCGGAAAAAAAGCTTGTCCAGAGAAGACAAGGTGAGCGCTACCATCAGTCCTGTGAGATGCCAACATTAAAGCATCCTGAGACCATTCATGTGTGGGGTTGCTTCTCAGCCAAGGGAGTGGCCTCACTCACAATTTTGCCTAAGAACACAGCCATGAATAAAGAATGGTACCAAAACATCCTCCAAAAGCAACTTCTCCCAACCATCCAGGAACAGTTTGGTGACTTGTGATCAAGAGGCGGATGGGCAAACAAAACCCCACAAATTCTGACAAACTCCAAGCATTGATTATGCAAGAATGGGCTGCCATCAGTCAGGATGTGGCCCAGAAGTTAATTGACAGCATGCCAGGGTGGATTGCGGAGGTCTTGAAAAGAAAAGGGTCAACACTGCAAATATTGACTCTTTGCATCAACTTCATGTAATTGTCAATAAAAGCCTTTGACACTTGTGAAATGCTTGTAATTATACTTCAGTATTCCATAGTAACATCTGACAAAAAATATCTAAAGACACTGAGGCAGCAGACTTTATGAAAATGAATATTTGTGTCATTCTGAAAACTTTAGTCCACCACGGTATTATTATGGCTGACTGTGTGATGTCATGTTGCCTGTCAGTGCACAACAAGCGGCACCGTGTCCAAGCTTTCCAAACTCGTTACATCTATGAAGACCTTGGCAGCCAGAGCACTGACAGACTTTTCTGCTCACGTCAAGGTACCACATTCTAACCATTCAAATATTGTTTTAGTTGGAAGGACTTTGAAATATAGAACATTTCATCATCCAGCAAGGGAACCTCTGACTGGATCGTTGTAATAATATGATTTAATCAGACAGACAAGCGGGGGAGTTTCCCAAAAGCTTCATAGCACTGAGATCATTTATTTGGGCCATGATTGCATACATTCCAATGACGTAAAACGATCTGGAAGCTTTGAGAAACTCAACTCCGAATTGTAATTTTCCCCTTTCTCTCACAGAGCAACCCTGATAGGGAGAGTATGTCCAAGGATGGAACGGTGCATGAATTCAACAGCAATGTAACAGCTCTCCTTTCTGATGTTTCCTCTCCATCAGTTTACAGTCAATTAACTGAATCAGTAATGCCGATGTGCTCATCTAGATTTGTGTAAGGACAAGGGTGTTTTGTTCCAGAGGGGGTTTGTTTCCTTATATTGTTGCATCATGGCATACTAGACAGAAGACACATGTCAGTTTCTCACTAAATGTAGAATAAAGTATATTTTATTTTTTATCCCATTTGAACTGACCTAACTAAAGATGTCTAATATGTTAATTGTTCTCTTACTGTCTCCAGACAATTCTATTCCTGCAGCAGTTGCTGTCCTTTGCAGATGCTGTTCGGTCCATCCTTTATCCTCATGATGTAGACAGTGACACAGTAACTATGGAGGTGTCCAGTAGTGTTCAGGTGGACGTTCAACATGACACTGGTACGGAGTCTTTCTCTTTGTTTATTAGATTGAGTTTTCAGTTACAAAACTAGATGGTTATTAGATGGTTGGTTTTTCTTCATTGAGATAAGATGTGTAGATATAGAATTGTTTTGTTCACCAGATGCAGATGAATCAGAAGAACAGCCATCAGACAGTCAGGAGTCCAAGGGGAATGACAATCAGAGAGCACTGAGTCCTTATGTCTGTGAGTGTTCAACATGGCTGTGTCTAATATCCAGAATGACCTTTGACAAGGGCAAGACGCTGAACCGTTGGGTCTTAAGGCGTTCAGCTGGCGGCTAGCATGCTTCAGTTCAGCTGGATTTTAAAAAGTGGCAATGCCCAATGAATAAGAATATGTACATATAAATATATGGGTGATGGCTCGCATACCTTCGCTTAAAAATGATTTTAAAAAGTGGCAATGGTACGGGATGAATAAGAATATGTACATATAAATATATGGATGAGTGATGGCTGTGCGGCATAGGCAAGATGCAGTAGATGGTATAGAGTACAGTATATACATATGAGATGAGTAATGTAGGGTATGTAAACATTATATAAAGTGGCTAGTGATACATTACATTAAGATGGCAAGATGCAGTAGATGGTATAGAGTACAGTATATACATATGAGATGAGTAATGTAGTGATGACATGTAAGATGCAGTAGATGGTATATAGAGCACATATGATGAGTAATGTAGACATTATATAAAGTTACATTGTTTAAAGTGGCTAGTGATACATTACATTAAGATGGCAAGATGCAGTAGATGGTATAGAGTACAGTATATACATATGAGATGAGTAATGTAGGGTATGTAAACATTATATAAAGTTACATTGTTTAAAGTGGCTAGTGATACATTACATTAAGATGGCAAGATGCAGTAGATGGTATAGAGTACAGTATATACATATGAGATGAGTAATGTAGGACATGTAGACATTATATAAAGTTACATTGTTTAAAGTGGCTAGTGATACATTACATTAAGATGGCAAGATGCAGTAGATGGTATAGAGTACAGTATATACATATGAGATGAGTAATACATGTAAACATTATATAAAGAGTTTAAAGTGGCTAGTGATACATTACATTAAGATGGCAAGATGCAGTAGATGGTATAGAGTACAGTATATACATATGAGATGAGTAATGTAGGGTATGTAAACATTATTAAAGTGCTGTTATTTAAAGTGACTAGTGATACATTACATTAAGATGATGCAAGATGGTATAGAGTACAGTAGATGAGTATAGGTGTAGACATTATACATTGTTTAAAGTATATACATATGAGGCATGAGTAGATGGTATAGAGTACAGTATATACATATGAGATGAGTAATGTAGGATATGTAGACATTATTAAAGTGTGGCTAGTGATACATTACATTAAGATGGCAAGATGCAGTAGATGGTATAGAGTACAGTATATACAGAGATGATAATACATATGAGATGAGTAATGTAGGACATGTAAACATTATATAAAGTGTAATGTAGGACAGTTTAGTGGCTAGTGATACATTACATTAAGATGGCAAGATGCAGTAGATGGTATAGAGTACAGTATATACATATGAGATGAGTAATGTAGGACATGTAGACATTATTAAAGTGCTGTTATTTAAAGTAAGATGCAGTAGATGGTATAGAGTACAGTATATACATATGAGATGAGTAATGTAGGACATGTAGACATTATTAAAGTGCTGTTATTTAAAGTGACTAGTGATACATTACATTAAGATGGCAAGATGCAGTAGATGGTATAGAGTACAGTATATACATATGAGATGAGTAATGTAGGACATGTAGACATTATTAAAGTGGCTGTTATTTATGTTAGTGAGTAATGGCTTTATAAAGTTTAACAGTGGCTGATGATGGTTTTTATAGAGGACCTTGAGATGAGTAATGTAGGACATGTAGACATTATTAAAGTGCTGTTATTTAAAGTGACTAGTGATACCTTTATTAAATCCATTTATTTAAGTGGCCAGAGATATGAGTCTGTATGTTGGCAGCAGCCACTTTATGTTAGTGATGGCTGTTTAACAGTCTGATGTCCTTGAGATAGAAGCTGTTTTTCAGTCTCTCGGTCCCAGCTTTGATGCACCTGTACTGACCTCGCCTTCTGGATGATAGCGGGGTGAACAGGCAGTGGCTCGGGTGGTTGTTGTCCTTGATGATCTTCATGGCCTTCCTGTAACATCGGGTGGTATAGGTGTCCTGGAGGGCAGGTAGTTTGCCTCCGGTGATGCGTTGTGCAGACCTCACTACCCTCTGGAGAGCCTTACGGTTGTGGGCGGAGCAGTTTCCGTACCATGCGGTGATACAACCCGACAGGATGCTCTTGATTGTGTTTGTGAGTGTTTTAGGTGACAAGCCACATTTCTATTCAGAATTGATCTAAGATAGCTCAATAATTATGTCATTAATTTGCACGTTTTTGCAGAGATCTTAGTTGCGCAACTTTACATCTAACTAAGATGTTTGGTGCAGTGTTTCTCAATGAAAAAAATGCATAAAACGAGTCGTCTCTCATTGTATGACAACAAAGACTACTGAAGACTCCCTACTGTTGACCAATCACAGACGAAGGGGGGTAGACTTCAGCTACCGACTTCAGCCTGCCTCAAGAAAAAAATGTGTGTGCCTGAACAACTGAAAAAACTCTTACAGAAGTACAAAACGAAGAAAAACGTCACAAAATGTTGTCATAATATATGCACAAACTCTTCCGAACTGTTTTGGCTGGGAAGCATGCGGACGCCATTAAGCTAAGGCAATATGCTGGCTTTTGGCTCCAAAGAAAGTAAATTCGATCCTGGAGGTCCCATAATCTACTTTCACCCCTGATTATGAGTCAGAATCAGCCACAGGTGGTGTTTAGTTCAAGTGCCTTGACTGCCCCCATGTGGTGGCTATGTGGTTTTATATGAGGAGCCTTGACTGCCCCCATGTGGTGGCTATGTGGTTTTATATGAGGAGCCTTGACTGCCACCATGTGGTGGCTATGTGGTTTTATATGAGGAGCCTTGACTGCCACCATGTGGTGGCTATGTGATTTTACATGAGGAACCTTGAATGCCACCATGTGGTGGCTATGTGATTTTACATGAGGAGCCTTGACTGCCACCATGTGGTGGCTATGTGATTTTACATGAGGAACCTTGAATGCCACCATGTGGTGGCTATGTGGTTTTACATGAGGAGCCTTGACTGCCACCATGTGGTGGCTATGTGGTTTTATATGAGGAGCCTTGACTGCCCCCATGTGGTGGCTATGTGGTTTTACATGAGGAGCCTTGACTGCCCCCATGTGGTGGCTATGTGGTTTTACATGAGGAGCCTTGACTGCCCCCATGTGGTGGCTATGTGGTTTTACATGAGGAGCCTTGACTGCCCCGATGTGGTGGCTATGTGGTTTTACATGATGTTCATGATTTCCCTTTTCCAGGTAAAGTGCTGGAGCATCTCCAGTACAACCTACAGAGTAAGGCCAAGGTGTACGAGGACCACGCTCTTGGGGCCATCTTCCTCCTCAACAACTACAACTACATCCTCAAGACAATGAAGAAGTAGGCCCTCTCTGTACATTTCCAAAGTGTGTGTTAGCTGTAATATTCAGTGTGGATGAACCGTTGCTTGAGTCTGGCATTAGGGCCTTTCATATTAATGAACAGGGTGTTGTGGAAAAATTCTTACACAGGGACACTCAAAGTCAATCTTAAATGAACCATTGTTTATTGTCAGCGCGCTGGAGAGGTTCCAACCAACTCAATGCACCATAGTACACATGTCAATCAGGAGCTCTGCCTGGGCAGACCCAGCAGTTGTCTTATATACGACTATACACAGACAAGTTATATTTGCATGATTTAGCATAATTCATTAATCATTATTGTCTTGTTTCATTCATGTGACCGGCCAATACTGGTTCATAACATGTGACCGGCCAATACTGGTTCATAACATGTGACAGACCAATACTGGTTCATAACATGTGACAGACCAATACTGGTTCATAACATGTGACAGACCAATACTGGTTCATAACATGTGACAGACCAATACTGGTTCATAACATGTGACAGACCAATACTGTTTCATAACATGTGACAGACCAATACTGTTTCATAACATGTGACAGACCAATACTGTTTCATAACATGTGACAGACCAATACTGTTTCATAACATGTGACAGACCAATACTGGTTCATAACATGTGACAGACCAATACTGGTTCATAACATGTGACAGACCAATACTGTTTCATAACATGTGACCGACCAATACTGGTTCATAACATGTGACAGACCAATACTGGTTCACAACATGTGACAGACCAATACTGGTTCATAACATGTGACAGACCGATACTGGTTCATGTGACAGACCAATAACATGTGAGACAGACCAATACTGGTTCATAACATGTGACAGACCGATACTGGTTCATAACATGTGACAGACCAATACTGTTTCACAACATGTTACAGACCAATACTGGTTCACAACATGTGACAGACCAATACTGGTTCATAACATGTTACAGACCAATACTGTTTCACAACATGTGACAGACCAATACTGGTTCACAACATGTGACAGACCAATACTGGTTCATAACATGTGACAGACCAATACTGGTTCATAACATGTGACAGACCAATACTGGTTCATAACATGTGACAGACCAATACTGGTTCATAACATGTGACAGACCAATACTGTTTCATAACATGTGACAGACCAATACTGGTTCATAACATGTGACAGACCAATACTGTTTCATAACATGTGACAGACCAATACTGGTTCATAACATGTGACAGACCAATACTGGTTCATAACATGTGACAGACCAATACTGGTTCATAACATGTGACAGACCAATACTGGTTCATAACATGTGACAGACCAATACTGGTTCATAACATGTGACAGACCAATACTGTTTCACAACATGTGACAGACCAATACTGGTTCATAACATGTTACCGACCAATACTGTTTCATAACATGTGACCGGCCAATACTGTTTCATAACATGTGACAGACCAATACCTCACAAGGCTTTTTTCTCTCTAAGCTGAGACCTTGAAACTGAGATATTTTTTGTTTGTTCTCAAAACATGGTAGTTCGTTCTCAAAACACGATCTCGGCGTACTGCCAAATTGCATCTACTGATAGGTGATTTGTACAGTCAGCCACTTGCATGAACACAGAAATTGGTTTATAGAACAGCAGATGAATAGAACACAGAAATTAGTTATAAGAAAAACACAAACATTAATATTCCCATTACAAGGGTCATGTTCATTCGACAACAAATGGAAGAAAACAGTCAAACAAGGAGGGGAGGGACCACATTTCTCAGAAATGAGAAACGCAAATTTTATTTTTCAGTTACAAAACATTTTAAGACATTTTCTGTGACGTTCCCTAATGAATAGGAACCTGGTCATGCAGTTTACCAGAACACCCGTTCCAGAACAGTCCGGAACTATAATAAATCTTTATTTGAGCCATTAGAGACCCCTAAGGTTGAGAGATTAACTAGGCCTACACAACATAATGATCACTCAAAGTGCCCTACATTTTGACTCTCCATGTACTTTAGTTCTGGGTTGTAGGTGAATTTGTCACAGCTCACAGGGGTGGCAGACTAGTTATGACAGGGACATCTACCTGCAGGTCATCTCTGTTTGAAGTGGTTAAAACCAGCGGCAGGGATCCGGAGGTTGAGTACGGGGAACTGATTGAGCAACAGAAGCAGGGGTACCAGCACAGGTGAGGGACCAGGAATCCAGAGGAGGAAGAAGGGAGTGATGGAATCTAACATTGTCTAACATTAGTCCTGATCATTATGTATTATTAGAAGAGACTAGCTGCCTCCTGCTAGCCTGAAATCCACAGCCTTTTCTGCTAACATTCCACTCTTTGTATTCCCTGTCATTGCTAAAACATGTTTTGCATGACAATGAGTGGAATGATGACAGGAACAGATTGGTAACCAGGTTAGCATACTGCCCTTACGGCCGGTGAATCATTAAATGCAACTTCCTCCTCAAAATGATATTCATCTGTTCAGCTTTTCGGTCTCTGGATATGCTGCTAATATTGTCAACTCTGGAATATTTTAAAAACACCCATATTTCCTGTGAGATCCTGGCACTTGCTTTCCCTTGGAAATGTAATGTTTTGAATCAAATTCCCCCCTCTCCGGTGTGGGTTGACTGATCTACCAGCTCATGTTTGTTGCCTAGGTTTATGATATTATAATATAGATTATACGGTGGTCATACATGCTCATGACAAGTGTTATAATGCATTGTAACTGCATCATATTTGCATTATAACTGCATCATAATGCATGATACCGGCATTATAACTGCATCATAATGCATGATACCGGCATTATAACTGCATCATAATGCATGATAACTGCATCATAACTGCATCATAATGCATTATAACTGCATCATAATGCATGATACCGGCATTATAACTGCATCATAATGCATTATAACTGCATCATAATACATTATAACTGCATCATAATGCATTATAACATAATGCATTATAACTATCATGCATGATACTGCATTATAACTGCATCATAATGCATGATAACTGCATTATAACTGCATCAAATGCATGATACCGGCATTATAACTGCATCATAATGCATTATAACTGCATCATAATGCATGATACCGGCATTATAACTGCATCATAATGCATGATACCGGCATTATAACTGCATCATAATGCATTATAACTGCATCATAATGCATGATACCGGCATTATAACTGCATCATAATGCATTATAACTGCATCATAATGCATGATACCGGCATTATAACTGCATCATAATGCATTATAACTGCATCATAATGCATGATACCGGCATTATAACTGCATCATAATGCATTATAACTGCATCATAATGCATTATAACTGCATCATAATGCATGATACCGGCATTATAACTGCATCATAATGCATGATACCGGCATTATAACTGCATCATAATGCATGATACCGGCATTATAACTGCATCATAATGCATGATACCGGCATTATAACTGCATCATAATGCATGATACCGGCATTATAACTGCATCATAATTATAACTGCATCAAAATACATGATACCGCATTATAACTGCATCATAATGCATTATAACTGCATCATAACTGCATCATAATGCATGATACCGGCATTATAACTGCATCATAATGCATTATAACTGCATCATAATGCATGATACCGGCATTATAACTGCATCATAATGCATTATAACTGCATCATAATGCATGATACCGGCATTATAACTGCATCATAATGCATTATAACTGCATCATAATGCATGATACCGGCATTATAACTGCATCATAATGCATGATACCGGCATTATAACTGCATCATAATGCATTATAACTGCATCAAAATGCATGATACCGGCATTATAACTGCATCATAATAAATGATACCTGCATTATAACTGCATCATAATAAATGATACCTGCAGGCTTTAAGTGAAGCATTACCATTACTTCACACGGGGACAATGCTACATTAAATCAAGTATCTTATGCTACAACTTGAATACAATTGTATTTGTTACATGCTTCGTAAACAACAGGTGTAGACGAACAGTGAAATGTTTACTTGCGGACCATCCCAACACTGCTGAGAGAAATAATAGGAAAATAATAACCAGGAATAAATCCACAATGAGTAACGATAACTTGGCTGTATATACGGGGTACCAGTACCAAGTCGATGTGCAGGGGTACGATGTAATTGAGGTAGAGAATAAACAGTAACAGCAGTGTATTAGATAAGTCAAAAGAGTTCATGCAAAAAGGGCCAATGGAGATAGTCCTTGTACCTATTGGTTAACTTTGTAACTATTTAGCAGTCTTATGGCTTGGGGGTATAAGCTGTTCAGGCTTGTTGGTTCCAGACTTGTGGGCAGTCCAATGAATGATTATGCTACTGAACATGACTGATCTGTGCAGTGAATGTGTGCTGCTTGTGTGTTGCAGTTGGTTGAAGGTGACCGAGTGCCTGACTGAAAAGAATCTGCCCACCTTTAAGCCAGGTGACAAGGTGAGGGTAGATGTTTTGATACTGTATGTTAAATTAAAAAGGATATTTCTCAAATTACACTATCTACCTTTAAGTGGATTTGCTTGTTTTATTCAAACCTAATCACACCTTTTCTATTCTTCATATGTCATCACCATCGGGCTTCAGTTGAAAGAAAAAGACTGTCAGGTGATTAAAGACAAGTTCAAGGTAAGACAAGGAGGCCAGATTCCTCCATGTACCTAAAGGATGTGTTTCAGTACTAGTGATGGGGGGGCGATACAGATACATATCGAGATATTATCTTTGACGATATATCGTATCGTTTTGACAATACCGCAATATTATATTTGTGCTAGTTGGTTGTTCCTGCACTGAAACTCCAGTATTTTTCCTTCATAGCTTGTTCTCCATCTTCATTATAAATTAGGTGCCAATTTATTAGGGAAACAATTTGTTTTCAGCACTTTTTTATTTCCATGACTGATCAAAACTAGTTTTCTCATGTCTCTCTCTCGTCTCAGCAGCAGACATATGGTGAGCAATATGTTTGGAACATCGAATCGCAATTAAATCACAGTATCGAATAGCAATACATATAGAATCATGAGAATCACAATACATATAGAATCATGAGAATCACAATACATATAGAATCATGAGAATCACAATACATATAGAATCACAATACATATAGAATCACAATACATATAGAATCATGAGAATCACAATACATATAGAATCATGAGAATCACAATACATATAGAATCATGAGAATCACAATACATATAGAATCATGAGAATCACAATACATATAGAATCATGAGAATCACAATACATATAGAATCATGAGAATCACAATACATATAGAATCATGAGAATCACAATACATATAGAATCATGAGAATCACAATACATATAGAATCATAGAATCATGAGAATCACAATACATATAGAATCATGAGAATCACAATACATATAGAATCATGAGAATCACATGATACATATAGAATCATGAATCATGAGAGAATCACAATACATATAGAATCATGAGAATCACAATACATATAGAATCATGAGAATCACAATACATATAGAATCATGAGAATCACAATACATATAGAATCATGAGAATCACAATACATATAGAATCATGAGAATCACAATACATATAGAATCATGAGAATCACAATACATATAGAATCATGAGAATCACAATACATATAGAATCATGAGAATCACAATACATATAGAACCACAATACATATAGAATCATGAGAATCACAATACATATAGAATCACAATACATATAGAATCACAATACATATAGAATCATGAGAATCACAATACATATAGAATCATGAGAATCACAATACATATAGAATCATGAGAATCACAATACATATAGAATCATGAGAATCACAATACATATAGAATCATGAGAATCACAATACATATAGAATACATATAGAATCACAATACATATCATGAAATCACAATACATATAGAATCATGAGAATCACAATACATATAGAATCATGAGAATCACAATACATATCATGAAATCAATACATATAGAATCATAGAATCACAATACATATAGAATCATGAGAATCACAATACATATAGAATCATGAGAATCACAATACATATAGAATCATGAATCACAATACATATAGAATCATGAGAATCACAATACATATAGAATCATGAGAATCACAATACATATAGAATCATGAGAATCACAATACATATAGAATCATGAGAATCACAATACAATCATGAGAATCACAATACATATAGAATCATGAGAATCACAATACATATAGAATCATGAGAATCACAATACATATAGAATCATGAGAATCACAATACATATAGAATCATGAGAATCACAATACATATAGAATAGAATCATGAGAATCACAATACATATAGAATCATAGAATCACAATACATATAGAATCATGAGAATCACAATACATATAGAATCATGAGAATCACAATACATATAGAATCATGAGAATCACAATACATATAGAATCATGAGAATCACAATACATATAGAATCATGAGAATCACAATACATATAGAATCATGAGAATCACAATCATATAGAATCATGCATCACAATATAGAATCATGAGAATCACAATACATATAGAATCATGAGAATCACAATACATATAGAATCATGAGAATCACAATACATATAGAATCATGAGAATCACAATACATATAGAATCATGAGAATCACAATACATATAGAATCATGAGAATCACAATACATATAGAATCATGAGAATCACAATACATATAGAATCATCATAATCACATACATATAGAATCACAATACATATAGAATCATGAGAATCACAATACATATAGAATCATGAGAATCACAATACATATAGAATCATGAGAATCACAATACATATAGAATCATATAGAATCATGAAATCACAATACATATAGATCATAGAATCACAATACATATAGAATCATGAGAATCACAATACATATAGAATCATGAGAATCACAATACATATAGAATCATGAGAATCACAATACATATAGAATCATGAGAATCACAATACATATAGAATCATGAGAATCACAATACATATAGAATCATGAGAATCACAATACATATAGAATCATGAGAATCACAATACATATAGAACCACAATACATATAGAATCACAATACATATAGAATCATGAGAATCACAATACATATAGAATCATGAGATCACAATACATATAGAATCATGAATCACATATAGAATCATGAGAATCACAATACATATAGAATCATGAGAATCACAATACATATAGAATCACAATACATATAGAATCATGAATCACAATACATATAGAACCACAATACATATAGAATCATGAAATCACAATACATATAGAATCACACAATACATATAGAATCATGAGAATCAAATACATATAGAATCATGAGAATCACAATACATATAGAATCATGAGAATCACAATACATAGAATAGAAATCATAATACATATAGAATCATGAGAATCACAATACATATAGAATCATGAGAATCACAATACATATAGAATCATGAGAATCACAATACATATAGAATCATGAGAATCACAATACATATAGAATCATGAGAATCACAATACATATAGAATCATGAGAATCACAATACATATAGAATCATGAGAATCACAATACATATAGAATCATGAGAATCACAATACATATAGAATCATGAGAATCACAATACATATAGAATCATGAGAATCACAATACATATAGAATCATGAGAATCACAATACATATAGAATCACAATACATATAGAATCATGAGAATCACAATACATATAGAATCATGAGAATCACAATACATATAGAATCACAATACATATAGAATCATGAGAATCACAATACATATAGAATCATGAGAATCACAATACATATAGAATCATGAGAATCACAATACATATAGAATCATGAGAATCACAATACATATAGAATCATGAGAATCACAATACATATAGAATCATGAGAATCACAATACATATAGAATCATGAGAATCACAATACATATAGAATCATGAGAATCACAATACATATAGAATCATATAGAATCATGAGAATCACAATACATATAGAATCATGAGAATCACAATACATATAGAATCATGAGAATCACAATACATATAGAATCATAAGAATCACAATACATATAGAATCATGAGAATCACAATACATATAGAATCATGAGAATCACAATACATATAGAATCATGAGAATCACAATACATATAGAATCATGATAATCACAATACATATAGAATCATGAAATCACAATACATATAGAATCATGATTATAACTCACAATACATGAATCATGAAATCACAATACATATAGAATCATGAATCATGAAATCACAATACATATAGAATCATGAGAATCACAATACATATAGAATCATGAGAATCACAATACATATAGAATCATGAGAATCACAATACATATAGAATCATGAGAATCACAATACATATAGAATCATGAGAATCACAATACATATAGAATCATGAATCACAATACATATAGAATCATAGAATCACAATACATATAGAATCATGAGAATCACAATACATATAGAATCACAATACATATAGAATCATGAGAATCACAATATATAGAATCATGAGAATCACAATACATATAGAATCATGAGAATCACAATACATATAGAATCATGAGAATCACAATACATATAGAATCATGTGAATCACAATACATATAGAATCATGAGAATCACAATACATATAGAATCATGAGAATCACAATACATATAGAATCACAATGAGAATCACATACATATAGAATCATGAGAATCACAATACATATAGAATCATGAGAATCACAATACATATAGAATCATGAGAATACATATAGAATCATGAGAATCACAATACATATAGAATCATGAGAATCACAATACATATAGAATCATGAGAATCACAATACATATAGAATCATGAGAATCACAATACATATAGAATCATGAGAATCACAATACATATAGAATCATGAGAATCACAATACATATAGAATCATGAGAATCACAATACATATAGAATCATCACAATACATATAGAATCACAATACATATAGAATCATGAGAATCAAATACATATAGAATCATGAGAATCACAATACATATAGAATCATGAGAATCACAATACATATAGAATCATGAGAATCACAATACATATAGAATCATGAGAAATCACAATACATATAGAATCATGAGAATCACAATACATAGAATCATGAGAATCACAATACATATAGAATCATGAGAATCACAATACATATAGAATCATGAGAATCACAATACATATAGAATCATGAGAATCACAATACATATAGAATCATGAGAATCACAATACATATAGAATCATGAGAATCACAATACATATAGAATCATGAGAATCACAATACATATAGAATCATGAGAATCACAATACATATAGAATCATGAGAATCACAATACATATAGAATCATGAGAATCACAATACATATAGAATCATGAGAATCACAATACATATAGAATCATGAGAATCACAATACATATAGAATCATGAGAATCACAATACATATAGAATCATGAGAATCACAATACATATAGAATCATGAGAATCACAATACATATAGAATCATGAGAATCACAATACATATAGAATCATGAGAATCACAATACATATAGAATCATGAATCAATCACAATACATATAGAATCATGAGAATCACAATACATATAGAATCATGAGAATCACAATACATATAGAATCATGAGAATCAATACATATAGAATCATGAGAATCACAATACATATAGAATCATGAGAATCACAATACATATAGAATCATGAGAATCACAATACATATAGAATCATGAGAATCACAATACATATAGAATCATGAGAATCACAATACATATAGAATCATGAGAATCACAATACATATAGAATCATGAGAATCACAATACATATAGAATCACAATAATATAGAATCATAAATCATATTAGAATCACCTACATATAGAATCAGAATCACAATAATATGGTATCATGAGGTCCCATATAGAATTCCCAGCCCTAATCAGTACCATGTTACATCTCTACACAACAACCCTTATTCATACTCACAAACAGAATGATCACAAATGTCTAAACCCAACATGTCAGCTTATTTTATATTTTTAGATGTTATATATTTTATGACTGCTGCAAGATGAATTGCCTCTTTGAGGACATTAAAGTTTTCTGAATCTGAATGTCAGCTTAGGGCTCGTATTTATGGGGCACCGTTTGTGACATGCTATATAAAGATTGTAATGTTTGCATTTTCTGTTACAAAACAGTGCCCTCATATGAGATAACATGACGGTCCCCCCAAAAAATGATATGACCTTTGACCTCCAGAGCTTCAACGAGGGCCTGGAGGAACTGTGTAAAGCTCAGAAAGCGTGGGCCATCCCAGACAGAGAGCAGCGCCAGGCCATCTGTCAGGCCCAGAGAGAGATGGTGTCCAAGGCCTACACAGCCTTTCTGCTGAGGGGAGTCATGGCATATTTTTTTTCTTCTTACCTTTGTTTAACTAGGCAAGTCAGTTAAGAACAAATTCTTATTTTCAATGACGGCCTAGGAACAGTGGGTTAACTGCCTGTTCAGGGACAGAACGACAGATTTGTATCTTGTCAGATCGGGGATTCGAACTTGCAACCTTCCGGTTACTAGTCCAACGCTCTAACCACTAGGCTACCCTGCCGCCCCCTCACAGAGCTTATTACTGGAGACTGCTGCTGAATTCAGAATCAACCCCTATTCCCCAGCTCTTACTTCATAGCCCCTATACCCTATTTCCTAGCTCTTACTCTCTAGCCCCTATACCCTATTTCCTAGCTCTTACACTCTAGCCCCTATACCCTATTTCCTAGCTCTTACTCTCTAGCCCCTACTCCATATTCACTAGACGCTATTCACCAGCCCCTACTCCCCAACTACTCCTGTAGATCTGAGCGGATTGGATGGATACAAGCATTATGGTAATACCTTCATCTTGCCTTCTGATTGGCCTAGTGAAAATGCTGTTATATTGCTTCTACCTATCCAATCCTCTTAGATCTGCAAGGGTGGCTAGGGAATAGGGGGTCCATTTGGAATTCAGCACACATAAGGTGGTTGAATAACTGATGCTTTTCAAATATTGTAGGTGAAACTGGGATGTCCCATGTATGTTTGGTACAAGACATGGGTTCTTTTATTCACCACTGTTCAATATTGATGTGCAGTAAGAATTTCATACAGAACGCTGGTACAGTGATATTCATTTATTATGGTCCTTTACCTGTTCTTTACACAGATGTGACCATGATTTCTCCAAACACCCTGAGAGATACCACAAATACAGCCCAGCGCAGGTGGAGGAGATGATCGAGAGACTATTTGATATCTCAGCCTGAGGTTGAGAACCTGCTTAGTTAGGAGATAATATAAGGCCTTCACACTGCCTCTATAGGAAATAACACACTGTTGATTTGTTTCCACACTACTAATACTACAGCTTCAGTCCCCATTACATGTATTCATTAGAGTTCTAGGCCTCTATTCTGGGGGATTATAGCACTACAGTCCCCATTACATGTATTCATTAGAGTTCTAGGCCTCTATTCTGGGGGATTATAGCACTACAGTCCCCATTACATGTATTCATTAGAGTTCTAGGCCTCTATTCTGGGGGATTATATCACTACAGTCCCCATTACATGTATTCATTAGAGTTCTAGGCCTCTATTCTGGGGGATTATAGCACTACAGTCCCCATTGCATGTATTCATTAGAGTTCTAGGCCTCTATTCTGGGGGATTATATCACTACAGTCCCCATTACATGTATTCATTAGAGTTCTAGGCTTCTATTCTGGGGGATTATAGCACTACAGTCCCAATTACATGTATTCATTAGAGTCCTAGGCCTCTATTCTGGGGGATTATAGCACTACAGTCCCCATTACATGTATTCATTAGAGTTCTAGGCCTCTATTCTGGGGGATTATAGCACTACAGTCCCCATTACATGTATTCATTAGAGTCCTAGGCCTCTATTCTGGGGGATTATAGCACTACAGTCCCCATTACATGTATTCATTAGAGTTCTAGGCCTCTATTCTGGGGGATTATAGCACTACAGTCCCCATTACATGTATTCATTAGAGTTCTAGGCTTCTATTCTGGGGGATTATAGCACTACAGTCCCAATTACATGTATTCATTAGAGTCCTAGGCCTCTATTCTGGGGGATTATAGCACTACAGTCCCCATTACATGTATTCATTAGAGTTCTAGGCCTCTATTCTGGGGGATTATAGCACTACAGTCCCCATTACATGTATTCATTAGAGTCCCAGGCCTCTATTCTGGGGGATTATAGCACTACAGTCCCCATTACATGTATTCATTAGAGTTCTAGGCCTCTATTCTGGGGGATTATAGCACTACAGTCCCCATTACATGTATTCATTAGAGTTCTAGGCCTCTATTCTGGGGGATTATAGCACTACAGTCCCCATTACATGTATTCATTAGAGTCCTAGGCCTCTATTCTGGGGGATTATAGCACTACAGTCCCCATTACATGTATTCATTAGAGTTCTAGGCCTCTATTCTGGGGGATTATAGCACTACAGTCCCCATTACATGTATTCATTAGAGTCCTAGGCCTCTATTCTGGGGGATTATAGCACTACAGTCCCCATTACATGTATTCATTAGAGTTCTAGGCCTCTATTCTGGGGGATTATAGCACTACAGTCCCCATTTGAGTTCTATGCCTTTATTCTGGGGGATTACAGTGCTTCAGTCCCCATTACATGTATTCATTAGAGTTCTAGGCCTCTATTCTGGGGGATTACAGTGCTTCAGTCCCCATTAGAGTTCTAGGCCTTTATTCTGGGGGATTACAGTGCTTCAGTCCCCATTACATGTATTCATTAGAGTTCTAGGCCTTTATTCTGGGGGATTACAGTGCTTCAGTCCCCATTACATGTATTCATTAGAGTTCTAGGCCTTTATTCTGGGGGATTACAGTGCTTCAGTCCCCATTACATGTATTCATTAGAGTCCTAATTGCTAAATGTATTATTACACATATGACTGTCTAGTTCTAAACATGTTTAAATAAATATTGTTAAAGCCCTACTTAAGAATAAACACATCTATTTATTTTACCCAGAAACTCAAAACAACTAGCTTTTTGTTTGTGCTTGCAAAATTTCTGAAGACCCAAATACACCAATATTTTTTGAAATTATGGTTAAAAGCGAATAAAGAATTTATGACCAGAAATCTAATTGGTTGATCTTACATTGAGAACCAAAGGAGAAATATAAAATGACGACTGCATAAACAATGAGGACGGTGAGATAGATACAGAAACAGATCAAGTCCACTTTGTTGGCAAAGCGATGGTGTATAGCATTTTTCTGGTCTTGTGCAGCCATTTTGTTGAGAAACTTCACCACCTTCTGGAGGGCTGTATTCTTCTCTTCCTCTGAGGCTTTAATATCAGACTTGGATTCTAGACAAAGTAAAGGAGAGAAAAGGATAACCTATTATTAATATAACATGATTAAATAAAGATGTAAAAATTATTGACCTTTTTGTAAAATGACATAGTTTTCAGTGACAGATTAAAGATCAAATGGAGTAGCTGTCCAGACCAGCGTAAACGCCAGACAAATGATGCTAACAAGAAAATATGCTGGGAAAGACTGCATGCTTTAACTGCAGCTAAAGGGTAAGAATTAAAAGGTTGAGCATTAAAATACAACTTGACTAGTTTATGATGAAAGTCAGTTATGGGGTCCCCAGTAAAACTGGATGCAGTAACGTCATGACTTCATGGTCAGGTTATAAATGGTTGTATAAGGACGTTTTGTTAATGTCTTTGGAAACCATGAAAATATATCTTGCTCTGTGTGTAACTGAGGTGACAGAATAATGAAAATGTTTACCCTCTTCATTGTCTGTGTCTTTAAGCAGTGAGTCTTTGGACTTGGAGAGGCTGCAGGGCCAGAGAGTGCCACACTTAGCCAGGCGTGTGAGCACCATAGACTGCAACGTGCTCAACACCAGGATGACCAAACAGAAACAGAAGTGCTTTCCTATGGAGAACAACGAGAGAGATGTGTGAGTGTTATATGGATGCACTCTATACACACAAACACACACATTGTCATGTTGTGGTGGATTTTATATTGTACATTTGTAATAATAGAGTAATGTCTTGTATGATGTAATGTTTTATTGATGATCTAGGCTGTTGTGTTTTGTTGTGATGTAACAGTTTAACCCTGTTTAAACAGGACACTCACGGATGATGGGGCTGCACTGGCCTCCTCCAGGCAGTAGGTCGTTGAGGATGATGAGGAACATGATGAAGCTGAGAACCAGTGTAACCTTGAATGAGATACGCTCGCCCCCTCCCAGTGGCAGGGAGAAGCTCACCACATCTGCCACAATGATCAGTATACTGGGCAGGACCAGGGACAGAAAGGGGTTTTCAGACCGCATTTTCAGCGACACCTGTGAAGACAGATGGGGAGGCCAGACTGAAATCATTTGTTTTTCGAGTTCTTGCGTCTAAACGTAGAGCATTTGTTTAAGATTGAAAGGGAAGAGCATTACATTCCAAAATCAGACTTTGTCAGATGTTTTCAGAACTCAAAAGAAGCCTTATGTCAATGAGTCCACATCCTTCACCATCGGTTGTGCAGATCCTACTATGCCTTAACCCCAATTAATGGGAAAAGAAACGCACTGCAAATTTGGAAATGACATGGTGCTCAACTTTTTCATTCATTTGGAATTGTGGCATGTAGCTGGATCTACACAATACTACATAGCCTGGGAGGTGCATGCATGGATCTACACAATACTACATAGCCTGGGAGGTGTATGCATGGATCTACACAATACTACATAGCCTGGGAGGTGTATGTATGGATCTACACAATACTACATAGCCTGGGAGGTGCATGTATGGATCTACACAATACTACATAGCCTGGGAGGTGTATGTATGGATCTACACAATACTACATAGCCTGGGAGGTGCATGTATGGATCTACACAATACTACATAGCCTGGGAGGTGCATGTATGGATCTACACAATACTACATAGCCTGGGAGGTGCATGTATGGATCTACACAATACATAGCCTGGGAGGTGTATGTATGGATCTACACAATACTACATAGCCTGGGAGGTGCATGTATGGATCTACACAATACTACATAGCCTGGGAGGTGCATGCATGGATCTACACAATACTACATAGCCTGGGAGGTGTATGCATGGATCTACACAATACTACATAGCCTGGGAGGTGCATGCATGGATCTACACAATACTACATAGCCTGGGAGGTGCATGCATGGATCTACACAATACTACATAGCCTGGGAGGTGCATGCATGGATCTACACAATACTACATAGCCTGGGAGGTGCATGCATGGATCTACACAATACTACATAGCCTGGGAGGTGCATGTATGGATCTACACAATACTACATAGCCTGGGAGGTGCATGTATGGATCTACACAATACTACATAGCCTGGGAGGTGCATGTATGGATCTACACAATACTACATAGCCTGGGAGGTGCATGCATGGATCTACACAATACATAGCCTGGGAGGTGCATGCATGGATCTACACAATACATAGCCTGGGAGGTGTATGTACGTCCACCGTCTACCGAATAGCAGCACTGTAGTAACTATTACACTCAACTCAACGACTTGATTAGTGTAGTGTTAGCTAGCTACATAGTTGTCTTTGCTGTCTTCGTATCCAAGATAATTGTGTAGTTTAGAGTGTGTAGTTTTAGAGTGATTATCTTAACTTACCGAGGTTAGCTAGCCAGCTATTTGTCGTCCTTAACGTAGGAGACACTGCTAGCTAGCCAACGTCTACCGAATAGAACTTCCGCACTCAACAACCCGGTCGCATTCCGCTTCGCTCCACAGGTAGTATCACATTTTCATTTCATTACAGTACAACGGTTTGATTTGTTTGATCGTAGCTAGCTACATAGCTAGCTACATAGCCGTCTTTGTATCAAAGATAATTGTGTAGTCTAGAGCGATTTTCTAGGTTAGCTAGCCAGCTATTGTCGTTCTTTAACGCAACGTGAACGCAATCAACACTGCTAGCTGGCCAGCTAGCCCCCGAATAGCAACACTGTAGAAACTATCACACTCAACGGAACGACTTGATTAGTGTAGTGTCAACAACGCAGCCACTGCCAGCTAGCCTACAAAGTCAACACCGCAGCCACTGCCAGCTAGCCTACTTCAGCAGTACTGTATCATTTTAGTCAATAAGATTCTTGCTACGTAAGCTTAACTTTCTGAACATTCGAGACGTGTAGCCCACTTGTCATTCCAATCTCCTTTGCATTAGCGTAGCGTCTTCTGTAGCCTGTCAACTATGTGTCTGTCTATCCCTGTTCTCTCCTCTCTGCACAGACCATACAAACGCTCCACACGCGTGGCCGCGCCACCCTAATCTGGTGGTCCCAGCGCGCACGACCCACGTGGAGTTCCAGGTCTCCGGTAGCCTCTGGAACTGCCGATCTGCGGCCAACAAGGCAGAGTTCATCTCAGCCTATGCCCCCTCCAGTCCCTCGACTTCTTGGCACTGACGGAAACATGGATCACCACAGATAACACTGCTACTCCTACTGCTCTCTCTTCGTCCGCCCACGTGTTCGCACACCCCGAGAGCTTCTGGTCAGCGGGGTGGTGGCACCGGGATCCTCATCTCTCCCAAGTGGTCATTCTCTCTTTCTCCCCTTACCCATCTGTCTATCGCCTCCTTTGAATTCCATGCTGTCACAGTTACCAGCCCTTTCAAGCTTAACATCCTTATCATTTATCGCCCTCCAGGTTCCCTCGGAGAGTTCATCAATGAGCTTGATGCCTTGATAAGCTCCTTTCCTGAGGACGGCTCACCTCTCACAGTTCTGGGCGACTTTAACCTCCCACGTCTACCTTTGACTCATTCCTCTCTGCCTCCTTCTTTCCCTCCTCTCCTCTTTTGACCTCACCCTCTCACCTTCCCCCTACTCACAAGGTAGGCAATCGCTCGACCTCATCTTTACTAAATGCTGTTCTTCCACTAACCTCATTGCAACTCCCTCCAAGTCTCCGACCACTACCTTGTATCCTTTTCCCTCTCGCTCTCATCCAACACTTCCCACACTGCCCCTACTCGGATGGTATCGCGCCGTCCCAACCTTCGCTCTCTCGCTCTCTCTCCCCCGCTACTCTCTCCTCTTCTATCCTATCATCTCTTCCCTCTTCTCAAACCTTCTCCAACCTGATCTCCTGATCTCCTGATCTCCTGATTCTGCCTCCTCAACCCTCCTCTCCTCCCCTTTCTGCATCCTTTGACTCTCTATGTCCCTATCCTCCAGGCCGGCTCGGTCCTCCTCCCGCTCCGTGGCTCGACGACTCATTGCGAGCTCACAGAACAGGGCTCCGGGCAGCCGAGCGGAAATGGAGGAAAACTCGCCTCCTGCGGACCTGGCATCCTTTCACTCCCTCCTCTCTACATTTTCCTCTTCTGTCTCTGCTGCTAAAGCCACTTTCTACCACTCTAAATTCCAAGCATCTGCCTCTAACCCTAGGAAGCTCTTTGCCACCTTCTCCTCCCTCCTGAATCCTCCTCCCCTCCCCCTCCTCCCTCTCTGCAGATGACTTCGTCAACCATTTTGAAAAGAAGGTCGACGACATCCGATCCTCGTTTGCTAAGTCTAACGACACCGCTGGTTCTGCTCACACTGCCCTACCCTGTGCTCTGACCTCTTTCTCCCTCTCTCTCCAGATGAAATCTCGCATCTTGTGACGGCGGCCGCCCAACAACCTGCCCGCTGACCCTATCCCCTCCTCTCTTCTCCAGACCATTTCCGGAGACCTTCTCCCTTACCTCACCTCGCTCATCAACTCATCCCTGACCGCTGGCTACGCCCCTTCCGTCTTCAAGAGAGCGAGAGTTGCACCCCTTCTGAAAAACCTACACTCGATCCCTCCGATGTCAACAACTACAGACCAGTATCCCTTCTTCTTTTCTCTCCAAAACTCTTGAACGTGCCGTCCTTGGCCAGCTCTCCCGCTATCTCTCTCAGAATGACCTTCTTGATCCAAATCAGTCAGGTTTCAAGACTAGTCATTCAACTGAGACTGCTCTTCTCTGTATCACGGAGGCGCTCCGCACTGCTAAAGCTAACTCTCTCTCCTCTGCTCTCATCCTTCTAGACCTATCGGCTGCCTTCAATACTGTGAACCATCAGATCCTCCTCTCCACCCTCTCCGAGTTGGGCATCTCCGGCGCGGCCCACGCTTGGATTGCGTCCTACCTGACAGGTCGCTCTACCAGGTGGCGTGGCGAGAATCTGTCTCCTCACCACGTGCTCTCACCACTGGTGTCCCCAGGGCTCTGTTCTAGGCCCTCTCCTATTCTCGCTATACACCAAGTCACTTGGCTCTGTCATAACCTCACATGGTCTCTCCTATCATTGCTATGCAGACGACACACAATTAATCTTCTCCTTTCCCCCTTCTGATGACCAGGTGGCGAATCGCATCTCTGCATGTCTGGCAGACATATCAGTGTGGATGACGGATCACCCACCTCAAGCTGAACCTCGGCAAGACGGAGCTGCTCTTCCTCCCGGGAAGGACTGCCCGTTCCATGATCTCGCCATCACGGTTGACAACTCCATTGTGTCCTCCTCCCAGAGCGCTAAGAACCTTGGCGTGATCCTGGACAACACCCTGTCGTTCTCAAATAACATCAAGGCGGTGGCCCGTTCCTGTAGGTTCATGCTCTACAACATCCGCAGAGTACGACCCTGCCTCACACAGGAAGCGGCGCAGGTCCTAATCCAGGCACTTGTCATCTCCCCGTCTGGATTACTGCAACTCGCTGTTGGCTGGGCTCCCTGCCTGTGCCATTAAACCCCTACAACTCATCCAGAACGCCGCAGCCCGTCTGGTGTTCAACCTTCCCAAGTTCTCTCACGTCACCCCGCTCCTCCGCTCTCTCCACTGGCTTCCAGTTGAAGCTCGCATCCGCTACAAGACCATGGTGCTTGCCTACGGAGCTGTGAGGGGAACGGCACCTCAGTACCTCCAGGCTCTGATCAGGCCCTACACCCAAACAAGGGTACTGCGTTCATCCACCTCTGGCCTGCTCGCCTCCCTACCACTGAGGAAGTACAGTTCCCGCTCAGCCCAGTCAAAACTGTTCGCTGCTCTGGCCCCCCAATGGTGGAACAAACTCCTCACGACGCCAGGACAGCGAGTCAATCACCACCTTCCGGAGACACCTGAAACCCCACCTCTTTAAGGAATACCTAGGATAGGATAAAGTAATCCTTCTCACCCCCTTAAAAGATTTAGATGCACTATTGTAAAGTGGCTGTTCCACTGGATGTCATAAGGTGAAAGCACCAATTTGTAAGTCGCTCTGGATAAGAGCGTCTGCTAAAGGACTTAAATGTAAATGATGTATCTCAACGGAACACTACTTATGAAAGGTATAAAAACATCAGATACATTTTTATTTAAGTGTATTGTATTTTTCTCTGTGTAATTGTTGTTTAAGCTCTGCCCTTAAAAATAGATAACACAAACTACTGAAATCACCAGGAACTCTCACTAACCCATAGATAGAGATACTTTACTCAACATGACACATAAACTACTGAAATCACCAGGAACACTCACTAACCCATAGATAAAGATACTTTACTCTACATGTCACATAAACTACTGAAATCACCAGGAACACTCACTAACCCATAGATAAAGATACTTTACTCTACATGTCACATAAACTACTGAAATCACCAGGAGCTCTCACTAACCCATAGATAAAGATACTTTACTCTACATGTCACATAAACTACTGAAATCACCAGGAGCTCTCACTAACCCATAGATAAAGATACTTACTCTACATGTCACATAAACTACTGAAATCACCAGGAACACTCACTAACCCATAGATAAAGATACTTTACTCTACATGTCACATAAACTACTGAAATCACCAGGAGCTCTCACTAACCCATAGATAAAGATACTTTACTCTACATGTCACATAAACTACTGAAATCACCAGGAACACTCACTAACCCATAGATAAAGATACTTTACTCTACATGTCACATAAACTACTGAAATCACCAGGAACACTCACTAACCCATAGATAAAGATACTTTACTCTACATGTCACATAAACTACTGAAATCACCAGGAACACTCACTAACCCATAGATAAAGATACTTTACTCTACATGTCACATAAACTACTGAAATCACCAGGAACACTCACTAACCCATAGATAGTTGCGATCATCTCTTCCTCCTTTAGTGTTGAGTTCCACCTCCTCGGTTAGCCAGTCCCCACGGTTTGCACTAGTTTTGCTCACTTTCCCAAAGTTCAGGAACATGCCACATCCTGGAAAAGCAGATATTTGATACCAGTTCAGTCATTCAAAGATCATACCGTACGTAGCTTCACACCCCTAAAAATCTGTTGTTTTAGGGGTGTAAAGATTTACATTTTTTGTTCGGTTCATTTCTTGATATGACTCTTATTTTGGTTCTCAGAAGAATATGGAAAAATGACAACTTTTTTAAACGTATTTTTTTGTTGTTGAAATAATCAAAACAAAATCTATAATACTTCAGTGGTGGTATCCTACTGTAACACATTTCTCAGAGCCACTTTGGTGAAACAACCTCACTTTGATTCATTAGAAGCTGTTTGATTCATTCTGGTAGCCATATCCTTTGTTTGTTAGCGTGGGGTCTCAGAGAGAAGTGCCACATCATTTGAAAAATGCAATACAAAAAAATAAGTGTCCAAATCACCATTAAGTAACATCAAACTAAACATGGTTGATTTGGCCATGAAATGTTGACAATTGCCCCGATCACTCCCATTGATTTGTTTTGTTAGCGGTGGCTAAAGTTAGTAGTTGTTGTTCAGAGAGAACTGAACCATGGGTTAATGTTTCTCCAGGCCCATAGACTACTTTCAGGGTGAGGAACCATGTTTCTCCAGGCCCATAGACTACTTTCAGGGTGAGGAACCATGTTTCTCCAGGCCCATAGACTACTTTCAGGGTGAGGAACCATGTTTCTCCAGGCCCATAGACTACTTTCAGGGTGAGGAACCATGTTTCTCTAGGCCCATAGACTACTTTCAGGGTGAGGAACCATGTTTCTCCAGGCCCATAGACTACTTTCAGGGTGAGGAACCATGTTTCTCCAGGCCCATAGACTACTTTCAGGGTGAGGAACCATGTTTCTCTAGGCCCATAGACTACTTTCAGGGTGAGGAACCATGTTTCTCCAGGCCCATAGACTACTTTCAGGGTGAGGAACCATGTTTCTCCAGGCCCATAGACTACTTTCAGGGTCAGGAACCATGTTTCTCCAGGCCCATAGACTACTTTCAGGGTCAGGAACCATGTTTCTCCAGGCCCATAGACTACTTTCAGGGTCAGGAACCATGTTTCTCCAGGCCCATAGACTACTTTCAGGGTGAGGAACCATGTTTCTCCAGGTCCATAGACTACTTTCAGGGTGAGGAACCATGTTTCTCCAGGCCCATAGACTACTTTCAGGGTGAAGAACCATGTTTCTCCAGGCCCATAGACTACTTTCAGGGTCAGGAACCATGTTTCTCCAGGCCCATAGACTACTTTCAGGGTGAGGAACCATGTTTCTCCAGGCCCATAGACTACTTTCAGGGTGAGGAACCATCTAACATCAAGTTGTAAAATCATGAACTTCCCCAATAAGGCTAAAGCTTAAGGAGTAATCAAATAAGAATAGGGAAGATTTCTAGAGTGTTCTTGCTTTCAGCATACACACTAATAAAACACTGCCTCCTCTCATGGTGTTTCATACCGCTCAGAACATAGTGTTTGTCTTCCACCGGATGCTCTTTTATAACACCCCCAGTTCTCATGTCTATCGTCATGCAGCACTGCTAAAACCATTCACCCCAGTATCTGTCTATTTCACTCTGACGTGAACTATACGACACATAAAAGCTTGCATTTGTTATGTTGTTTATATAATTCTTATTCGTGCTTAACTTATTCATTTACCTTATTTAATTTGGGAGATAGCTTAAGCCTACATTAAAGATTGTCCATCGTTATCATTTACACAGGATGGTATAATGGTCATTTTTTTCCCCTCCTGAAAATTTAGCAAAAAAATCAAGGACTGAACTAAATCAAAATGTTTGAACCATTACACCCCTAATATTCACTGTGTCCAGCCCAAAATGGCAATTGGGTCTGCAGCATGCTACACCGGCCCAAACACACCTCTGTTACCACAAACCTGGAAGGGACAATGATGTATATATACTGTACAGTAGATGACTGATGGGGGGGCGCTGTGTTGAACCACCGTGCCTCCATCTTGGCACCCCCCAATTATTATATTTTTTAGGAAGCATTTGTTTTTGCTACATTTATTATTTTACAGACTCCATAGAAACACCTTGAATAACAGCTTCATACATGGATACACAGATAGTTTAGTGCCTAAAATAAAGGGGTTAAATACTATCTCCATATATTCTTGCATACATTTAAA
Source organism: Oncorhynchus nerka (assembly GCF_034236695.1). Classification (NCBI taxonomy): domain Eukaryota; kingdom Metazoa; phylum Chordata; class Actinopteri; order Salmoniformes; family Salmonidae; genus Oncorhynchus; species Oncorhynchus nerka. The sequence goes on along the minus strand of NC_088421.1, from coordinate 41,068,912 downwards.
AAAATAAAAACTTAACCTAGGCTCGTGAGAGACTCACCTTTCCAAACTGTTGGGATGCTACAGACAGAAGTTGGCATATCGGCTGTACTGACTTCAGACCAGTCCTGTGACTGTTGTGGGGGTCATAGAGCAAAACGGAGAGAACCGTCATATTCCTGAGAGTCTCATCTTAATAGTTTGATGGACAAACCGTATGGACTCTACAGACATTTTCGTGAGACGACCGATTTTCGGGATGTCTCATGGTCTGATAAACACCGCCCTAGCTCTGGCACCTTTCATCGCAGATGCGGAAGGGCGATATTGGCAGGCGCAGTGGATTGAAACGCATTTCATGGCGAAAAACATATCTATCTTAAATTGACAGATTTTTATGGGGATTATTATGCTAATTTGATTTCCACAGGGTCGTGGGCATAGATTTTAGGGGAGTTTTGAAGTATACTTTTTTGGAATTACAAATGTTACTGTCACCACAATAACAGAACAATACTTACATGTCATTTTGTCCTTGAAACATTTCATTGAAATACTGTAGAATTACATTCATTCCTATGGAGCACTGCTCCTACTGAGGAATGGCTTCAATGCCTCTCAATGGCCAATACATAGCATTGGCAATCCAGGGTTTATATACCCCTTGATTTATTCTAAAAAATAAATGTGTTGTGCAACACAACCAAGATGTGTTGCACATCTGAATTTTGGGGATTTTCTCCCATTTTTCCCTGCAGATTTTCAAGTTAGATGGGGAGCGGCGATGAACAGCAATCTAAGTTTTTTTCAATGAGATTCAAGTCTGGGCTTTGACTGGGCCACTCAGGGACTTTCACATTCTTGTTCTGAAGCCATTCCATCGTTGCTTTGGCTGCAAGTATTCACCCCCAGTCTAACGTCGTTTGCACTCTGAAGCAGGTGCTCATCAAGGATGTATTTGGCTCCATTCAATGTTCTCTCTATCTTTACCAGTCTCTCAATCCCTGCTGCTCAACAGGGTAGGGATGGTGTTAGAGGGTGATGAGCTGTGCCTGGTTCTCTCCAGACATAGTGGTTTGCATTCAGGCCAAAGAGTTCCATTTTTGTCTCATCAGACCACAGAATATTATTGCCTTATGCTCGAGTCTTTCATATACCTTTTTGCAAACTCCAGACGTGCTGTCATGCACCTTTTTCTCAGGAGTGGCTTCCGTCTGGCCACTCCTATAAACCCCAGATTGGTGAAGTGCTGTAGAGACTGTTGTCCTTCTGGCAGGTTCTCCCATCTCAGCCAAGAAACTCTGTAGTTCTATCAGAGTGGTCATTGAGTTCTTGGTTACCTCCCTGACCAAGGTCCTTCTTGCCCGGTTTCTCAGTTTGATTTGACAGCCAGCTCTAGGCAGAGTCTGGGTAGTTCCATATTTGTATTTATTTCCCAATGATGTTGACCACTGTGCTCTTGGAAACTTTCAACACTCTAGAAATGATTTTATACCCTTCCCCAGATATGCCTCATCACAATTCCCGGAGATCTACGGACAGTTCCTAGGACTTTATGGTATAATTTCTGCTCTGATATGCACTGCTGACTATGGGACCTTACATAGACAGGTGGATAGTGACATATCAAGGATGATCAAAGGAAGTTGGATGCACCTGAGCTCAATTTGTAGTGTCATAGGAAAGGGGTGTGAATAATTACGTAAATTCGAGTTCTGTGTTGTTTTTTTTAAATGTATAAATATGCAAACATTTCTAAAGACTTTCTCATTTTGTCATGATGGGATATTGTGTGTAGATGGGTGAGAGAGAAACAATATATTTAATAATTTTGAATTCAGGCCATAACAACAAAATGTGGAATAAGTCAAGGGGTATGAATAATTTCTGAAGGCACTGTACATCATTGGTAGGGAGGACAGTCAGGGAGCATATAAAACTCCAAAGATGACAAATGAACTGAATTGCATCATATGCGGAATTGCAGTAGGCTACACAGATTTAAAACATGATGTTTTAGTTAACATCTTGTTTTTACCTGTTAAAGATAGGGCTGACTACTGCCCCCTTTGGAGGAATTGCGTGCCCATAGTAAACAGAAAAAAAATCTGTCCAAAATTGCTAATATATGCATATAATAATTATTATTGAATAGAAAACACTTTAAAGCTTCTAAAACCGTTCAAATTATGTCTGTATGTAAAGCAGAACTCTCAGGGCAGCCATTCTCCCAAACTCTCTCTTGTCATCAGAAAAGTTGGCCCAACGTTGACGTCATCGCCCCCACCCTTCCCAAGCAGCTACAGACCTGGGAACAGTTTCTATGTCTTCAGCGCGATGTCTGCTTTCAATGGGGCTTGCCATTGTGAGAATTGCCATTGTGAGAATTGCGCGCCCACGAGACTTTTGGCGGGCTGAAACCTTCGGGTCACGCGAAAAAAAAGGTACTTTCATGCGCGCGTCGGCTCCAGAGCTCTCTTTCTTCCAGGATTGACCAAACGATGTCGGTGTTTCTGTTCGTGCTAAGGATTGTTTTCCACGTTTATAACATGCTAAAGCTTGATTCTGCACTTAGTTTGACCAGTTTAGTCGACATATAATATGTAATTTTGAAGTTTTGGTGCGCATCCACTAGAATTTTGGCTGCATTTCGACCGGAATTTGTCGCGTTTGATAACCTAAAGACACAGACTTCAAAACCAAACGATGTTTTTGGTAAGTATAACTCCTTCCATGTCTTCTGATGGAAGAACATCAAAGGTAAGGGAATATTTATGTGGTAAATTTGGGTTTCTGTGGACTCCAAGATAGAGGAGACATAATGCTAATTTCTGAGCGCCGTCTCATATTATAGCCTAGTGAATGAATTCTGTAACGTTAAAAATAAATGTAACACAGCGGTTGCATTAAGAAGAAGTGTATCTTTCTATCTATGTGTAGAACATGTATATTTAGTCAAAGTTTATGATGTGTATTGCTTGTTATCTGACGGAGCTATCATCATTTCTCCGGACATTTGAGTGGCATTTTTTGAACATGGTGTCATTGTAAGATTTATGGATATAAATTGCATATTATTGAAAAAAACATAAATGTACTGTGTAACATGTTATATTACTGTCATCTGATGAAGATTTTCAAAAGGTTAGTGAATTATTTTTCTTTTAATCCTGCGTTTGTTGATTGCATATTTTGTTCAATTTGGCTATTCAAATTAGATGTGTCTTCGGTGGTGGTTTGACATAAATATGTGCTATGTTTTCGCCGTAAAACATTTTAGAAATCTGACTTGCTGGGTAGATGAACAAGGTGTTTATCTTTCATTTGAGCTATTGGACTTGTTAATGTGTGGAGGTTAAATATTTCTAAGAATATTTTTGCATTCCATGCGCCACCGTTCCAGCTGAACGTGGGAGGGGTAGTTCCCAAATGGGAACCATAAGCCTTAACAGGTAAGATCTTTGGTAAGTATAGTGCGCAATAGCTGTTTAGCAGACAGAATGAGGATTGAAATGATGCACTTACCTTTAAGTTCCCATACATTGATGGCGATGGGGCAGAAATCTGAAGCGAAGGGGTAGTTGTACAGATTGACTTCACAGCCCACCACAGTGTTCATGATGACCATGTGCTCTATAGTCCCGTTGCTGTGCACCAGCAAGTCCTTGTTGCCGTGCTTCATCGTTGTTTGCACTCTTCAGACATGAGAAGTTAAGAACAGACTGAGGATTGATCTACTAAAACTGTCACACCTAAACATTTGGCCACTCCAAAAATAAATACTGTATCTCTATTTCATTTCTGTAGATGTTTTACTCACTATTTAGAAGATCATGTTATAAAAGGAATCCAGAATAAATATAACTTACTGGTAGGTTATTGTATTGTGTTGTAAGTGGACTCACCCATTAGTCACATGGAGTTCAGGAGTCCAGATTTTGCTGACAGGCAGGACCACCATATCATGATGATAGACTGATGTGTTCCATGATAAATCAGGGTCTTCCCAAGACTGTAGTGTATAATCATAATGAGTGGTATTACAAAATGGCACATTTACTTGAATGTTTCTGGATATTTTTTTTTTATGTGTACTTACCAACATGACTTGCAGATGACTCTCGAAGCGGAGATCCTTTGTGTCCTATTTAGAAGATAATAAGGCATAAAGACCAACGTTCTGTACATTCGCGTTCTATTTGTTGTGCTCGCTGCCAACGTTTTGCAGTGGTGGAAAAGTACTCAATAGTCATACTTGAGTAACTTTCTATTAAGGTATACTTTACTTTTATACTATACTTTTACTCAAGTAAAAGTCACCCAGTAAAATATGACTTGAGTAAAAGTCAAAGTATTTGGTTTTAAATATATTTAAGTATCAAAAGTAAATGTAATTGCTAA
>NC_088421.1:41017290-41064035 GCF_034236695.1 Oncorhynchus nerka | reverse complement strand
ATCATGAGAATCACAATACATATAGAATCATGAGAATCACAATACATATAGAATCATGAGAATCACAATACATATAGAATCATGAGAATCACAATACATATAGAATCACATATAGAATACATATAGAATCATGAGAATCACAATACATATAGAATCATGAGAATCACAATACATATAGAATCACAATACATATAGAATCATAGAATCACAATACATATAGAATCATGAGAATCACAATACATATAGAATCATGAGAATCACAATACATATAGAATCATGAGAATCACAATACATATAGAATCATGAGAATCACAATACATATAGAATCATGAGAATCACAATACATATAGAATCATGAGAATCACAATACATATAGAATCATGAGAATCACAATACATATAGAATCATGAAAATCACAATACATATAGAATCATGAGAATCACAATACATATAGAATCATGAGAATCACAATACATATAGAATCATGAGAATCACAATACATATAGAATCATGAGAATCACAATACATATAGAATCATGAGAATCACAATACATATAGAATCATAAGAATCACAATACATATAGAATCGTAATACATAACATATTGGCACCTAAGTATCATGATAATATGGTATCGTGAGGTCCCTGGCAATTCCCAGCCCTAATCAGTACCATGTTACATCTCTACACAACAACCCTTATTCATACTCACAAACAGAATGATCACAAATGTCTAAACCCAACATGTCAGCTTATTTTATATTTTTAGATGTTATATATTTTATGACTGCTGCAAGATGAATTGCCTCTTTGAGGACATTAAAGTTTTCTGAATCTGAATGTCAGCTTAGGGCTCGTATTTATGGGGCACCGTTTGTGACATGCTATATAAAGATTGTAATGTTTGCATTTTCTGTTACAAAACAGTGCCCTCATATGAGATAACATGACGGTCCCCCCAAAAAATGATATGGTATGACCTCCAGAGCTTCAACGAGGGCCTGGAGGAACTGTTAAAGCTCACAACAAGCGTGGGCCATCCCAGACAGAATGATCACAAACGCCTAAAGGCCATCTGTCTTATTTTATATTTTTAGATAGTTATATTTTATGACTTTATTGCCTCTTTGAGATAACATTGTTGACCTTTGACCTCCAAGGCTACTTGGGGGCCCAGAGAGAGATGGTGTCCAAGGCCTACACAGCCTTTCTGCTGAGGGGAGTCATGGCATATTTTTTTCTTTTTTCTTCTTGCTTTATTTTACTAGGCAAGTCATGTTAAGAACAAATGTTTATTTTCAATGACGGCCTAGGAACATGGGTTAACTGCCTGTTCAGGGAAGAATGATAGATTTGTATCTTGTCAGATCGGGCCTGGAGGAACTTGCAACCTTCCGGTTACGTAGTCCATCCCTAACCACAGGCCAGGCCCTGTCAGGCCCAGAGAGAGCTGGTGTACTACACAGCCTTCTGCTGAGGGGAGTCAGAATCAAGAGCCTATTACTGGAGCTCTTGACTTCAGAGCCCCATACCCTATTTCCTAGCTCTTACTCTCTAGCCCCTATACCCTATTCCCTAGCTCTTACACTCTAGCCCCTATCCCTTAGCTCTTACTCTCTAGCCCCTACTCCATATTCACTAGACGCTATTCACCAGCCCCTACTCCCCAACTACTCCTGTAGATCTGAGCGGATTGGATGGATACAAGCATTATGGTAATACCTTCATCTTGCCTTCTGATTGGCCTAGTGAAAATGCTGTTATATTGCTTCTACCTATCCAATCCTCTTAGATCTGCAAGGGTGGCTAGGGAATAGGGGGTCCATTTGGAATTCAGCACACATAAGGTGGTTGAATAACTGATGCTTTTCAAATATTGTAGGTGAAACTGGGATGTCCCATGTATGTTTGGTACAAGACATGGGTTCTTTTATTCACCACTGTTCAATATTGATGTGCAGTAAGAATTTCATACAGAATGCTGGTACAGTGATATTCATTTATTATGGTCCTTTACCTGTTCTTTACACAGATGTGACCATGATTTCTCCAAACACCCTGAGAGATACCACAAATACAGCCCAGCGCAGGTGGAGGAGATGATCGAGAGACTATTTGATATCTCAGCCTGAGGTTGAGAACCTGCTTAGTTAGGAGATAATATAAGGCCTTCACACTGCCTCTATAGGAAATAACACACTGTTGATTTGTTTCCACACTACTAATACTACAGCTTCAGTCCCCATTACATGTATTCATTAGAGTTCTAGGCCTCTATTCTGGGGGATTATAGCACTACAGTCCCCATTACATGTATTCATTAGAGTTCTAGGCCTCTATTCTGGGGATTATAGCACTACAGTCCCCATTACATGTATTCATTAGAGTTCTAGGCCTCTATTCTGGGGGATTATAGCACTACAGTCCCCATTACATGTATTCATTAGAGTTCTAGGCCTCTATTCTGGGGGATTATAGCACTACAGTCCCCATTGCATGTATTCATTAGAGTTCTAGGCCTCTATTCTGGGGGATTATATCACTACAGTCCCCATTACATGTATTCATTAGAGTTCTAGGCTTCTATTCTGGGGGATTATAGCACTACAGTCCCCATTACATGTATTCATTAGAGTCCTAGGCCTCTATTCTGGGGGATTATAGCACTACAGTCCCCATTACATGTATTCATTAGAGTTCTAGGCCTCTATTCTGGGGGATTATAGCACTACAGTCCCCATTACATGTATTCATTAGAGTCCTAGGCCTCTATTCTGGGGATTATAGCACTACAGTCCCCATTACATGTATTCATTAGAGTTCTAGGCTTCTATTCTGGGGGATTATAGCACTACAGTCCCCATTACATGTATTCATTAGAGTTCTAGGCCTCTATTCTGGGGGATTATAGCACTACAGTCCCCATTACATGTATTCATTAGAGTTCTAGGCCTCTATTCTGGGGGATTATAGCACTACAGTCCCCATTACATGTATTCATTAGAGTTCTAGGCCTCTATTCTGGGGGATTATAGCACTACAGTCCCCATTACATGTATTCATTAGAGTCCTAGGCCTCTATTCTGGGGGATTATAGCACTACAGTCCCCATTACATGTATTCATTAGAGTTCTAGGCCTCTATTCTGGGGGATTATAGCACTACAGTCCCCATTACATGTATTCATTAGAGTCCTAGGCCTCTATTCTGGGGGATTATAGCACTACAGTCCCCATTACATGTATTCATTAGAGTTCTAGGCCTCTATTCTGGGGGATTATAGCACTACAGTCCCCATTTGAGTTCTAGTCCTAGGCCTTTATTCTGGGGGATTACAGTGCTACAGTCCCCATTACATGTATTCATTAGAGTTCTAGGCCTCTATTCTGGGGATTACAGTGCATTACAGTCCCCATTAGAGTTCTAGGCCTTTATTCTGGGGGATTACAGTGCTTCAGTCCCCATTACATGTATTCATTAGAGTTCTAGGCCTTTATTCTGGGGGATTACAGTGCTTCAGTCCCCATTACATGTATTCATTAGAGTTCTAGGCCTTTATTCTGGGGGATTACAGTGCTTCAGTCCCCATTACATGTATTCATTAGAGTCCTAATTGCTAAATGTATTATTACACATATGACTGTCTAGTTCTAAACATGTTTAAATAAATATTGTTAAAGCCCTACTTAAGAATAAACACATCTATTTATTTTACCCAGAAACTCAAAACAACTAGCTTTTTGTTTGTGCTTGCAAAATTTCTGAAGACCCAAATACACCAATATTTTTTGAAATTATGGTTAAAAGCGAATAAAGAATTTATGACCAGAAATCTAATTGGTTGATCTTACATTGAGAACCAAAGGAGAAATATAAAATGACGACTGCATAAACAATGAGGACGGTGAGATAGATACAGAAACAGATCAAGTCCACTTTGTTGGCAAAGCGATGGTGTATAGCATTTTTCTGGTCTTGTGCAGCCATTTTGTTGAGAAACTTCACCACCTTCTGGAGGGCTGTATTCTTCTCTTCCTCTGAGGCTTTAATATCAGACTTGGATTCTAGACAAAGTAAAGGAGAGAAAAGGATAACCTATTATTAATATAACATGATTAAATAAAGATGTAAAAATTATTGACCTTTCTGTAAAATGACATAGTTTTCAGTGACAGATTAAAGATCAAATGGAGTAGCTGTCCAGACCAGCGTAAACGCCAGACAAATGATGCTAACAAGAAAATATGCTGGGAAAGACTGCATGCTTTAACTGCAGCTAAAGGGTAAGAATTAAAAGGTTGAGCATTAAAATACAACTTGACTAGTTTATGATGAAAGTCAGTTATGGGGTCCCCAGTAAAACTGGATGCAGTAACGTCATTATGACTTCATGGTCAGGTTATAAATGGTTGTATAAGGACGTTTTGTTAATGTCTTTGGAAACCATGAAAATATATCTTGCTCTGTGGGTAACTGAGATGACAGAATAATGAAAAAGTTTACCCTCTTCATTGTCTGTGTCTTTAAGCAGTGAGTCTTTGGACTTGGAGAGGCTGCAGGGCCAGAGAGTGCCACACTTAGCCAGGCGTGTGAGCACCATAGACTGCAACGTGCTCAATACCAGGATGACCAAACAGAAACAGAAGTGCTTTCCTATGGAGAACAACGAGAGAGAGAGATGTGTGAGTGTTATATGGATGCACTCTATACACACAAATTGTCATGTTGTGGTGGATTTTATATTGTACATTTGTAATAATAGAGTAATGTCTTGTATGATGTAATGTTTTATTGATGATCTAGGCCGTTGTGTTTTGTTGTGATGTAACAGTTTAACCCTGTTTAAACAGGACACTCACGGATGATGGGGCTGCACTGGCCTCCTCCAGGCAGCAGGTCGTTGAGGATGATGAGGAACATGATGAAGCTGAGAACCAGTGTAACCTTGAATGAGATACGCTCGCCCCCTCCCAGTGGCAGGGAGAAGCTCACCACATCTGCCACAATGATCAGTATACTGGGCAGGACCAGGGACAGAAAGGGGTTTTCAGACCGCATTTTCAGCGACACCTGTGAAGCCAGATGGGGAGGCCAGACTGAAATAATTTGTTTTTCGAGTTCTTGCGTCTAAACGTAGAGCATTTGTTTAAGATTGAAAGGGAAGAGCATTACATTCCAAAATCAGACTTTGTCAGATGTTTTCAGAACTCAAAAGAAGCCTTATGTCAATGAGTCCACATCCTTCACCATCGGTTGTGCAGATCCAACTATGCCTTAACCCCAATTAATGGGAAAAGAAACGCACTGCAAATTTGGAAATGACATGGTGCTCATCTTTTTCATTCATTTGGAATTGTGGCATGTAGCTGGATCTACACAATACTACATAGCCTGGGAGGTGTATGTATGGATCTACACAATACATAGCCTGGGAGGTGTATGTATGGATCTACACAATACTACATAGCCTGGGAGGTGTATGTATGGATCTGCACAATACTACATAGCCTGGGAGGTGTATGTATGGATCTACACAATACTACATAGCCTGGGAGGTGCATGTATGGATCTACACAATACTACATAGCCTGGGAGGTGCATGTATGGATCTACACAATACTACATAGCCTGGGAGGTGCATGTATGGATCTACACAATACTACATAGCCTGGGAGGTGCATGTATGGATCTACACAATACTACATAGCCTGGGAGGTGTATGTATGGATCTACACAATACTACATAGCCTGGGAGGTGTATGTATGGATCTACACAATACTACATAGCCTGGGAGGTGCATGTATGGATCTACACAATACTACATAGCCTGGGAGGTGTATGTATGGATCTACACAATACTACATAGCCTGGGAGGTGTATGTATGGATCTGCACAATACTACATAGCCTGGGAGGTGCATGTATGGATCTACACAATACATAGCCTGGGATGTGTATTTATGGATCTGCACAATACATAGCTTGGGATGTGTATTTATCTCAATGGAACACTACTTATGAAAGGTATAAAAACATCAGATACATTTTTATTTAAGTGTATTGTATTTTTCTCTGTGTAATTGTTGTTTAAGCTCTGCCCTTAAAAACAGGAAGAGTAAAGTATCTTTACATGTCCCACATAAACTACTGAAATCACCAGGAACTCTCACTAACCCATAGATAAAGATACTTTACTCTACATGTCACATAAACTACTGAAATCACCAGGAACACTCACTAACCCATAGAAGATCACTACATGTCACATAAACTACTGAGGAACTCTCACTAACCCATAGATAAAGATACTTTACTCTACATGTCACATAAACTACTGAAATCACCAGGAACACTCACTAACCCATAGATAAAGATACTTTACTCTACATGTCACATAAACTACTGAAATCACCAGGAACACTCACTAACCCATAGATAAAGATACTTTACATGTCACATAAACTATTGAAATCACCAGGAACTCTCACTAACCCATAGATAAAGATACTTTACTCTACATGTCACATAAACTACTGAAATCACCAGGAACTCTCACTAACCCATAGATAAAGATACTTTACTCTACATGTCACATAAACTACTGAAATCACCAGGAACACTCACTAACCCATAGATAAAGATACTTTACTCTACATGTCACATAAACTACTGAAATCACCAGGAACTCTCACTAACCCATAGATAAAGATACTTTACTCTACATGTCACATAAACTACTGAAATCACCAGCAGCACTCACTAACCCATAGATAAATATACATTTACATTTAAGTCATTTAGCAGACGCTCTTATCCAGAGCGACTTACTTTACTCTACATGTCACAAACTACTGAAATCACCAGGAACACTCACTAACCCATAGATAGTTGCGATCATCTCTGCCTCCTTTAGTGTTAAGTTCCACCTCCTCGGTTAGCCAGTCCCCACGGTTTGCGCTAGTTTTGCTCACATTCCCGAAGTTCAGGAACATGCCACATCCTGGAAAAGCAGATATTTGATACCAGTTCAGTCATTCAAAGATCATACCGTACGTAGCTTCACACCCCTAAAAATCTGTTGTTTTGTAAAGATTTACATTTTTTGTTCGGTTCATTTCTTGATATGACTCTTATTTTGGTTCTCAGAAGAGGATGGAAAAATGACCACAAATTTTTTTGTTATATAATTTTTGTTGTTGAAATAATCAAAACAAAATCTATAATACTTCAGTGGTGGTAGCCTACTGTAACACATTTCTCAGAGCCACTTTGGTGAAACAACCTCTGATTCATTCTGGCAGCCATAGCCTTTGTTTGTTAGCGTGGGGTCTCAGATAGAAGTGCCACATCATTTGCAAAATGCAATAAAAAAATAAGTGTCCAAATCACCATTAAGTAACATCAAACTAAATATGGTTGATTTGGCCATGAAATGTTGACAATTGCCCCGATCACTCCCAGTGATTTGTTTTGTTAGCGGTGGCTAAAGTTAGTAGTTGGGAACCATGTTTTCAGGCCCATAGAACAGGGTCAGGAACCATCCAGGCCCATAGGTTAATGTTTCTCCAGGCCCATAGAATACTTTCAGGGTGAGGAACCATGTTTCTCCAGGCCCATAGACTACTTTCAGGGTGAGGAACCATGTTTCTCCAGGCCCATAGACTACTTTCAGGGTGAGGAACCATGTTTCTCCAGGCCCATAGACTACTTTCAGGGTCAGGAACCATGTTTCTCCAGGCCCATAGACTACTTTCAGGGTCAGGAACCATGTTTCTCCAGGCCCATAGACTTTCAGGGTCAGGAACCATGTTTCTCAGGGACTACTTTCAGGGTGAGGAACCATGTTTCTCCAGGCCCATAGACTACTTTCAGGGTGAGGAACCATGTTTCTCCAGGTCCATAGACTACTTTCAGGGTGAGGAACCATGTTTCTCCAGGCCCATAGACTACTTTCAGGGTGAGGAACCATGTTTCTCCAGGCCCATAGACTACTTTCAGGGTGAGGAACCATGTTTCTCCAGGCCCATAGACTTTCAGGGTCAGGAACCATGTTTTCAGGGACTACTTTCAGGGTGAGGAACCATGTTTCAGGGTGAGGAACCATGTTTCTCCAGGCCCATAGACTACTTTCAGGGTGAGGAACCATGTTTCTCCAGGCCCATAGACTACTTTCAGGGTGAGGAACCATGTTTCTCCAGGCCCATAGACTACTTTCAGGGTGAGGAACCATGTTTCTCCAGGCCCATAGACTACTTTCAGGGTGAGGAACCATGTTTCTCCAGGCCCAAAATCATGAACCTTCCAGGCCCAATAAGGCTAAAGACTACTTTCAGGGTGAGGTTTCTCCAGTAATCAAATAAGAATAGGCTAAAGCTTAAGGAGGAAGATTTCTAGAGTGTTCTTGCTTTCAGCATACACACTAATAAAACACTGCCTCCTCTCATGGTGTTTCATACCGCTCAGAACATAGTGTTTGTCTTCCACCGGATGCTCTTTTATAACACCCCCAGTTCTCATGTCTATCGTCATGCAGTACTGCTAAAACCATTCAACCCAGTATCTGTCTATTTCACTCTGACGTGAACTATACGACACATAAAAGCTTGCATTTGTTATGTTGTTTATATAATTCTTATTCGTGCTTAACTTATTCATTTACCTTATTTAATTTGGGAGATAGTTTAAGCCTACATTAAAGATTGTCCATCGTTATCATTTACACAGGATGGTATAATGGTCATTTTTTTCCCCTCCTGAAAATTTTGCAAAAAAATCAGGGACTGAACTAAATCAAAATGTTTGAACCATTACACCCCTAATATTCACTGTGTCCAGCCCAAAAGGCCAATTGGGTCTGCAGCATGCTACACCGGCCCAAACACACCTCTGTTACCACAAACCTGGAAGGGACAATGATGTATATATACTGTACAGTAGATGACTGATGGGGGGGCGCTGTGTTGAACCACCGTGCCTCCATCTTGGCACCCCCCAATTATTGTATTTTTTAGGAAGCATTTGTTTTTGCTACATTTATTATTTTACAGACTCCATAGAAACACCTTGAATAACAGCTTCATACATGGATACACAGATAGTTTAGTGCCTAAAATAAAGGGGTTAAATACTATCTCCATATATTCTTGCATACATTTAAAAAAATAAAAACTTAACCTAGGCTCGTGAGAGACTCACCTTTCCAAACTGTTGGGATGCTACAGACAGAAGTTGGCATATCGGCTGTACTGACTTCAGACCAGTCCTGTGACTGTTGTGGGGGTCATAGAGCAAAACGGAGAGAACCGTCATATTCCTGAGAGTCTCATCTTAATAGTTTGATGGACAAACCGTATGGACTCTACAGACATTTTCGTGAGACGACCGATTTTCGGGATGTCTCATGGTCTGATAAAGACCGCCCTAGCTCTGGCACCTTTCATCGCAGATGCGGAAGGGCGATATTGGCAGGCGCAGTGGATTGAAACGCATTTCATGCGAAAAACATATCTATCTTAAATTGACAGATTTTTATGGGGATTATTGCGCTAATTTGATTTCCACAGGGTCGTGGGCATAGATTTTAGGGGAGTTTTGAAGTATACTTTTTTGGAATTACAAATGTTACTGTCACCACAATAACAGAACAATACTTACATGTCATTTTGTCCTTGAAACATTTCATTGAAATACTGTAGAATTACATTCATTCCTATGGAGCACTGCTCCTACTGAGGAATGGCTTCAATGCCTCTCAATGGCCAATACATAGCATTGGCAATCCAGGGTTTATATACCCCTTGATTTATTCTAAAAAATAAATGTGTTGTGCAACACAACCAAGATGTGTTGCACATCTGAATTTTGGGGATTTTCTCCCATTTTTCCCTGCAGATTTTCAAGTTAGATGGGGAGCGGCGATGAACAGCAATCTAAGTTTTTTTCAATGAGATTCAAGTCTGGGCTTTGACTGGGCCACTCAGGGACTTTCACATTCTTGTTCTGAAGCCATTCCATCGTTGCTTTGGCTGCAAGTATTCACCCCCAGTCTAACGTCGTTTGCACTCTGAAGCAGGTGCTCATCAAGGATGTATTTGGCTCCATTCAATGTTCTCTCTATCTTTACCAGTCTCTCAATCCCTGCTGCTCAACAGGGTAGGGATGGTGTTAGAGGGTGATGAGCTGTGCCTGGTTCTCTCCAGACATAGTGGTTTGCATTCAGGCCAAAGAGTTCCATTTTTGTCTCATCAGACCACAGAATATTATTGCCTTATGCTCGAGTCTTTCATATACCTTTTTGCAAACTCCAGACGTGCTGTCATGCACCTTTTTCTCAGGAGTGGCTTCCGTCTGGCCACTCTCCTATAAACCCCAGATTGGTGAAGTGCTGTAGAGACTGTTGTCCTTCTGGCAGGTTCTCCCATCTCAGCCAAGAAACTCTGTAGTTCTATCAGAGTGGTCATTGAGTTCTTGGTTACCTCCCTGACCAAGGTCCTTCTTGCCCGGTTTCTCAGTTTGATTTGACAGCCAGCTCTAGGCAGAGTCTGGGTAGTTCCATATTTGTATTTATTTCCCAATGATGTTGACCACTGTGCTCTTGGAAACTTTCAACACTCTAGAAATGATTTTATACCCTTCCCCAGATATGCCTCATCACAATTCCCGGAGATCTACGGACAGTTCCTAGGACTTTATGGTATAATTTCTGCTCTGATATGCACTGCTGACTATGGGACCTTACATAGACAGGTGGATAGTGACATATCAAGGATGATCAAAGGAAGTTGGATGCACCTGAGCTCAATTTGTAGTGTCATAGGAAAGGGGTGTGAATAATTACGTAAATTCGAGTTCTGTGTTGTTTTTTTTAAATGTATAAACATTTCTAAAGACTTTCTCATTTTGTCATGATGGGATATTGTGTGTAGATGGGTGAGAGAGAAACAATATATTTAATCATTTTGAATTCAGGCCATAACAACAAAATGTGGAATAAGTCAAGGGGTATGAATAATTTCTGAAGGCACTGTACATCATTGGTAGGGAGGACAGTCAGGGAGCATATAAAACTCCAAAGATGACAAATAAACTGAATTGCATCATATGCGGAATTGCAGTAGGCTACACAGATTTAAAACATGATGTTTTTGTTAACATCTTGTTTTTACCTGTTAAAGATAGGGCTGACTACTGCCCCCTTTGGAGGAATTGCGTGCCCATAGTAAACAGAAAAAAAATCTGTCCAAAATTGCTAATATATGCATATAATAATTATTATTGAATATAAAACACTCTAAAGCTTCTAAAACCGTTCAAATGATGTCTGTATGTAAAGCAGAACTCTCAGGGCAGCCATTCTCCCAAACTCTCTCTTGTCATCAGAAAAGTTGGCCCAACGTTGACGTCATCGCCCCCACCCTTCCCAAGCAGCTACAGACCTGGGAACAGTTTCTATGTCTTCAGCGCGATGTCTGCTTTCAATGGGGCTTGCCATTGTGAGAATTGCGCGCCCACGAGACTTTTGGCGGGCTGAAACCTTCGGGTCACGCGAAAAAAAAGGTACTTTCATACGCGCGTCGGCTCCAGAGCTCTCTTTCTTCCAGGATTGACCAAACGATGTCGGTGTTTCTGTTCGTGCTAAGGATTGTTTTCCACGTTTATAACATGCTAAAGCTTGATTCTGCACTTAGTTTGACCAGTTTAGTCGACATATAATATGTAATTATGAAGTTTTGGTGCGCATCCACTAGAATTTTGGCTGCATTTCGACCGGAATTTGTCGCGTTTGATAACCTAAAGACACAGACTTCAAAACCAAACGATGTTTTTGGTAAGTATAACTCCTTCCATGTCTTCTGATGGAAGAACATCAAAGGTAAGGGAATATTTATGTGGTAAATTTGGGTTTCTGTGGACTCCAAGATAGAGGAGCCGTCTCATATTATAGCCTAGTGAATGAATTCTGTAACGTTAAAAATAAATGTAACACAGCGGTTGTATTAAGAAGAAGTGTATCTTTCTATCTATGTGTAGAACATGTATATTTAGTCAAAGTTTATGATGTGTATTGCTTGTTATCTGACGTTATCTGGTGGAGCTATTTCATTTCTCCGGACATTTGAGTAGCATTTTTTGAACATGGTGTCATTGTAAGATTTATGGATATAAATTGCATATTATTGAAAAAAACATAAATGTACTGTGTAACATGTTATATTACTGTCATCTGATGAAGATTTTCAAAAGGTTAGTGAATTATTTTTCTTTTAATCCTGCGTTTGTTGATTGCATATTTTGTTCAATTTGGCTATTCAAATTAGCTGTGTCTTCGGTGGTGGTTTGACATAAATATGTGCTATGTTTTCGCCGTAAAACATTTTAGAAATCTGATGGGTAGATGAACAAGGTGTTTATCTTTCATTTGAGCTATTGGACTTGTTAATGTGTGGAGGTTAAATATTTCTAAGAATATTTTTGCATTCCATGCGCCACCGTTCCAGCTGAACGTGGGAGGGGTAGTTCCCAAATGGGAACCATAAGCCTTAACAGGTAAGATCTTTGGTAAGTATAGTGCGCAATAGCTGTTTAGCAGACAGAATGAGGATTGAAATGATGCACTTACCTTTAAGTTCCCATACATTGATGGCGATGGGGCAGAAATCTGAAGCGAAGGGGTAGTTGTACAGATTGACTTCACAGCCCACCACAGTGTTCATGATGACCATGTGCTCTATAGTCCCGTTGCTGTGCACCAGCAAGTCCTT
Organism: Oncorhynchus nerka; assembly: GCF_034236695.1. NCBI lineage: Eukaryota > Metazoa > Chordata > Actinopteri > Salmoniformes > Salmonidae > Oncorhynchus > Oncorhynchus nerka. The sequence goes on along the minus strand of NC_088421.1, from coordinate 41,051,275 downwards.
GTTGCCGTGCTTCATCGTTGTTTGCACTCTTCAGACATGAGAAGTTAAGAACAGACTGAGGATTGATGTACTAAAACTGTCACACCTAAACATTTGGCCATTCCAAAAATAAATACTGTATCTCTATTTCATTTCTGTAGATGTTTTACTCACTATTTAGAAGATCATGTTATAAAAGGAATCCAGAATAAATATAACTTACTGGTAGGTTATTGTATTGTGTTGTAAGTGGACTCACCCATTAGTCACATGGAGTTCAGGAGTCCAGATTTTGCTGACAGGCAGGACCACCATATCATGATGATAGACTGATGTGTTCCATGATAAATCAGGGTCTTCCCAAGACTGTAGTGTATAATCATAATGAGTGGTATTACAAAATGGCACATTTACTTGAATGTTTCTGGATATTTTTTTTTTATGTGTACTTACCAACATGACTTGCAGATGACTCTCGAAGCGGAGATCCTTTGTGTCCTATTTAGAAGATAATAAGGCATAAAGACCAACGTTCTGTACATTCGCGTTCTATTTGTTGTGCTCGCTGCCAACGTTTTTGCAGTGGTGGAAAAAGTACTCAATAGTCATACTTGAGTAACTTTCTATTAAGGTATACTTTACTTTTATACTATACTTTTACTCAAGTAAAAGTCACCCAGTAAAATATGACTTGAGTAAAAGTCAAAGTATTTGGTTTTAAATATATTTAAGTATCAAAAGTAAATGTAATTGCTAAAAATATACTTAAGTATCAAAAGTGAAAGTATAAATAGATTCCTTACATTAAGCAAAGGAGATTGTCTTGGCACCATTGTCTTGTTTTTAAGACAAAATTTACAAACAAAGCATTTGTGTTTAGTGAGTCTGCCAGATCAGAGGCAGTAGGGATGCGTTCTCTTGATAAGTGAGTGAAATGGACCATTTTCCTGTCCTGCTACTTTTGGGTGTCAAGGAAAATTGAGTAAAACATTTATTTTATTATTATTTGTATTTTCTGTAGGAATGTGACGTTTTCAGAAATAGTAAAGATACCGCAAAAAAACGACTTTAGTAGTACTTCAAAGTATTTTTACTTTACACCACTGTTTTTGTCCATTTCTTGCTAGTTAGCCAACAAGCTATGGCTAACACAGTCACAATCTCTGCAGTCAGAATAACAGCAAAGTAGATGTGTTTGTTTAAGATTTTTTCTATTGACATTCATTTGGATACATCCATAACAGTGAGCTCATCATGTCTGATTTTGCCTGGCATAGCTAAAGTTTGCCTTCCCGTCAGGACGCTCGACACGAGAAGATTGCATTACATATCAAACACTAGGCTAGAAGCTGGCTAAATAGTTTGTTGCTAGCAAATCTGGGAACCTAAATCAAAAATACCAGTTGAAAACAGCTGGTCAAACTAGAAACGTGGGAAGATTTGACAGCATAGCGCCGCCGTCATGACTGCAAAAATTGTATTTTCATTACCACATTAGGTCATCAGATGCTCAAAAAAAGTCTGCAAAAACAAATCAATGATAGCTAGCGACGTTTTCCCCGTTGTACCTGCGTTTACAATGTATCCAATTTCGGTTTGTGTGGTTGTTGGTTTAGCTTTTTGTAACTTTGTAGCAAGTTCTGTCTGCATGTGTAGGCACATAATGCATCATGATTGCAAGGTGTCCCAATTTATTTTCCAACTGGCACAATATATTTTTCAACTCTCCCGTTAGCTGGTTTTAATATCCATTTTAGAATGCCCTTTCAGCCAATTAGAAATTAGTATTCAACAACGCTGTGGTATAATTAATCATCACATAATTATATATCTGTCAATAGGTTATCTCTGAAACTCATCACATTGTACAAAACTCAATTAAAAGGAACAGAAAGTGACTTACGACAGACAGAGTTTCATACACTATTAACGGCACACTGATATTTGAGATGCATGATGGAGACTGTGGCTGACTCAGAGCTTCTTTCGCAATCAGCATGCTGGCCAGACATCGACGTGTTGTACAGGAGGGTGTCGTTGCACTGGATGAAGTGGCTGTGTTGGATGGTTGGTTTGTACTGGCTGTGTTGGATGGTTGGTTTGTACTGGGTGCATTGCCTGGAGTCATTTCACTAGCTAAAATTGCGTCATTGGATGGAGGGTCTGCTGCAGACACTGTGGAACCAGAGACAGGTATATCATTTCAGAATAATACATTGGATTTATATAGCGATTTTCTAGGAACCAATGATGCCTTCCAATATTTTAACAACCACAGTACAATAAATAAAACACTTAATCTAAATTCAATCGGATAAGGTTGTTGCCTTGCTTCATGGTAGCAGAAATACTTTAAGAAATGAGGAGATAGGAATCTCATTGGTCAATTAATGGATAACGTATAACGCTCCGCTTATTGACAATCGCGTTCACGTTGTCATATGTTGTCTCCCGCGGTTGTTAAACTAATCGCCCTGAAATCCCTTGTAGAAAGTTAGTTTCCAGACGCATAACATGTTTATTTTCTTAAGTAAGTAATGTCACAAATAAAAAACTAGGTAAACAAGATACATATCTCAGATCTCTAATGTGCTTTTTTCCCGTGTAATTCATGCTAATGTTGGATTTTTGAGCTACGCTCAATTGACTCCCATTCGCTCATTGAAGGAGTGCGCTTCTTGTCCCAGATTTACCCAGAATGCACTGTGCGGCCAATTGACAACGCGTGGACATTGTACACAATGGGCGTTAATACGAATCAAATGGAGTTTCCCATCTCCCCAGTTAGAGTATTTCTGATGGCTTCATAGTAGTGACTCAATACGTCTGAAAAGTGATCTAAACCTGGTACTCTAAATCAGTTATATTGGAGTGATACTGGACTAGAGATAAGAGTACCGGGTTTAGATCAAACATACTACATTGCCAGCTTTTAGTGCAACATGTTATACAGCTTCAATACACTTAAATATATTTGAATATTTTAATTCTAATTGTTTTCATGACTTTAGTAAGATAATCTGTTTGAAAGGCAATGTGCTGCATTTTTCACACGCAGCCCAAGCTGTGCGTCAAAATGGGACGAGGCAGTTTTAAACATGTTTTGAATATTTCAGCTTGTTAACCATTTGAAATGCTTGTTTCGCAATGTTTACTTAAAATCTGCTAATAGGAACGAGAAAGACGATATTCTTCTAGTGTAATCTGTGCCTGTTTTAAGAAGAGTAAAATGGAGCCCAATGTCTTACCTGTTAGCAAGAATAGAGAGAAGAGACAACATTTCAGCACGCTGTGGTCCATGGGTCTCATCCCTGCACGTCCTCCTGTCACAAAGCACATAGTCAGTTAGACATTGGTGCGCAGTCTTACTAGAAATGACGAGTTTCCTCTAATGAAATGGTTAGAAGAAGGACTGAAAACCAACCTTTAGATGCTTAGTGATCACCACTTGCCTTCTCCTTTCCTCTCAAGCCAAAGCCTCACCTGGGATGACCCTTATAAAGGCTGCTCTGGAACATGTGGTCACGCAGTCTTCCAGAACATACACCCCCCCCACAAACTGTCTACATTACAATATTATCCTCGATATTGTACAGGATGTGCTTGACCATAATCCCCAAATAATGAGTTTTTAAATGTACCTCCCAGGATTCATTTCACCATCTTGTGTAAACAACAACCCACAACAGACAGGTAATTACTAATTACTGTGACTAGGCAGAAGTGGATATACTGCACCTCCACCTGCCTCTAAACCCTGTAGTTGGCTATATGTTTCACTGGACCTCAATAGGACCGTAGGCTGTTATCATATTGTTGAGCATACAGACTTCATACAGACAATAATACAAAAGGGATTGAGTTGGTTTATTTGAAATGTCATCATGCATGGGCACCAGACAGCATTGTGGTTTCAGTTGTGTCTCCTCTCTGGGTAATGGAGAAAGGTTGCTATCTCCTCACTAGTGGCTCATGAAGCAGCTTGTTTTGACAGCTGGTTGTGGACTAATTGTCTGGACATATGAAACTACCCACAGTTTAAATTAGAGAGTCATTCTGATGTAATAGTGTTTATGTATAGCATCAGAAGGGTTCAAATCAAAATTAAATCACATTTATTTATATAGACCTTCTTACATCAGCTGATATCTCAACGTGCTGTACAGAAACCCAGCCTAAAACCCCAAACAGCAAGCAATGCAGGTGTAGAAGCACGATGGCTAGGAAAAACTCCCTAGAAAGGCCAGAACTCAGGAAGAAACCTAGAGAGGAACCAGGCTATGTGGGGTGGCCAGTCATCTTCTGGCTGTGCCAGGTGGAGATTATAACAGAACATGGCAAAGATATTCAAAGATGTTCAAAATTCAAAAGATGTTACATTACATTACATTTAAGTCATTTAGCAGACGCTCTTATCCAGAGCGACTTACAAATTGGTGCTTTCACCTTATGACATCCAGTGGAACAGCCACTTTACAATAGTGCATCTAGGTCATGTTCAGCAGGGTCAAATAATAATAATCAAAGTGGATGTCGAGGGTGCAACAGGTCAGCACCTCAGGAGTAAATGTCAGTTGGCTTTTCATAGCCGATCATTCAGAGTATCTCTACCACTCCTGCTGTCTCTCGAGAGTTGAAAACAGCAGGTCTGGGACAGGTAGCACGTCCGGTGAAAAGGTCATTATTCCATAGCCGCAGGCAGAACAGTTGAAACTGGAGCAGCAGCACGGCCAGGTGGACTGGGGACAGCAAGGAGTCATCAGGCCAGATAGTCCTGAGGCATGGTCCTCTGAGAGAGAGAGAGAAAGAAAGAGAGAGAGAGAGAAAGAAAGAGAGAGAGCATACTTAAATTCACACAGGACACCGGATAAAAATTCACACAGGACAGAGGAGAAATACTCCAGATATAACAGACTGTGCCTAGCCCCCCGACACATAAACTACTGCAGCATAAATACTGGAGGCTGAGACAGGAGTGGTCAGGAGAGACTGTGGCCCCACCCGACAATACCCCCGGACAGGGCCAAACAGGCAGGATATAACCCCCACCCACTTAGCATGGTGGTTCCTTCCTCTGATGAAAGCATCAGGAACAACTGAATAATTTCCACTGTTGAGAATAACCAGATGTACTTTGGGGGTCCACATGTATACTGCACCTCTACCATGACCACAGTAGATGGGTCATGGATGATATGGTGTTCTGTGTTTCAGCAGAAATGTTCCATTACTGTGTGTTTGAGAGCCATAGAGAAGAGGATATATACCATGCCATCTCTAGTCTGTAAACATGGCAGAATGACTCCCAGTTTCCCGGCCCATTATGTATTTATCCATACACACCTCAGGAGGAATTTATAATAAGCACAATCCTTTAGAAAAATACTATTTGTCGAGAAATGTATGCAGATATGTTACATGGGTGTAGTTATCAACAGAAGTCAGGAGAGTGTTTATGTAATTGTTGACAGGCTTTCACCCTGACCAATGCTGATTTTAGTGGCTGAAGCATTTTCTTTTTATCTATTACATTACTAGCAACAGACACTTTGTATTCCTGAGTTATGTCGGTCTGGTCCTACCAATAACTGAGGCTTATATAAACAGGCAGACATCCAAACGTGCCACTTTTAAAAGAAGACTTCTTCAAATACACACAGTTTTATTTTATTGTTACAATCATGTACTACTTATTCTATAGCTTAATTACATACAGGTAACTACCAAAATCAGCTACCAGTAGCAAGGCATGGGTAGAATTATGTGGCTGTTCAGTACTGATTTGTTTGTGTGTGGACGTGTTTAACTATACAAGAATAGTAAACAAACCAAAATTTGACCAACTGGGGACATTTTGTTGTCTCCACAAGTTCAACTGCTGTTTCTAGGGGGTTTAGGGTAAAGGTTAGAATTAGTGTTAGGGTTGGGAGCTAGGGTTAGGAGGTTTAGGGCTAAGGTTAGAGTACGGGTTAGGGAAAATTGGATTTTGAATGAGACTGAATTGTGTGTCCCCACAAGGTTAGGTGTACAAGACTGTGTGTGCGTGTGCATGCAAAGTTGAAAAAACATGTTGACTCACCCTACTTATAGAGAAACGCCAATGCCATCCTCCTGTCTTTCATAACTCTGTCATACAGTACACACTTTTAGTTTTTGTTGTCCTAGGCTACCTGGTGAAAATGCTTGCTCGCAACCTAACTTCCTTTCATGGGCAACGATGTGCCGCTAGTTAACATTAGCCTACTACAGTACATTAGCTACATATTGAACTTCCATCCTCTCAGGCCAGGGGCACAATGTATGAATTAATGGTTGGATCAGAATCGCCGTTATAATCATTGGTCAGTAAGGAGAATTAAATAAAACCACATGTCCAAATCCCGATCTCCATCCAAGGCTAATTTAGGAAAGAGACTATTCATTATTTTTTATTTTTTTACTGAGTTTTATGTAATTGGTGTTACCACCTAGAAAAGAACTGCCCAAAGGCATGGTCCTAATCCTGGGTCAAGTTTCAAATATGGCTGAATTGTGGTGTATGTACAGAATACCCATGTTGTACAATTTTTCCTCCACTAGATGGCAGTAATGTACTACCACCTCTACTGAAAGGTAACAGATCACACTTGTATGGAGCTGTTTGCAAACGTAACGTGAGCATAAAGCCAATTTTCCAGTCGTTTTTGGGTCAAGAGTAATAAAAAAAAGAAGTAAAACACAGTCCTAATTTCAATGTAGTATATCTTGCTCATTTGCCCCTGGTTGTGAAACGGAGCCATATTCTTTGACCTATTAGCAACCTCTGCGCTAAAAGGTTCTTGCTACTCCCTCAGGATATCCTAATGTTAAAAGTGTACACCGCTGAACGTAGAGACTGGGTTTAAAAACTCTCGTAGGGTGTTTGGCATTACAATTTTGGTGGGTGCTATGCTCACCCAAAGGTTCCATGGCCACAATAAAACTAAATAATGAATGAGAATGTCATGGTAATTTTAGTGGCAAGTTGGAGAATAGTTTGCCCACTATGGCTCTGTACCTACCTACACCTACTTAGTGTAATATTTATGTTGCTGCTAATGGACACAGATTTGAGGCTAGTCCTAGAGTAAAAATCAAGCTCAGTGGAGATGATTTATTGAAAGTGCTTTTTTTGTCTAGGACTAAGCTTAATCTGTGTCAGGGAAACCAGGGCTGCGGTCAGTACGTGTTTACGTTCAATTGAATGGAAACGGTGGTGTGCTGCATGATCAGTAAAAAAATAAATGGGAGGGGTTGGGGAACGCTGTCACCTTTGCCACTGCCCTTTAAATATGTCATTCAATTATTCAATTCACACTTCGCCGCACCCACAAAACGGGAGCAAACATACCTAAAAAGTCTGTTCAAGAACGTACAACGGCATTTTTGGAAAACGTGTTGTTCGGGACAAACTGTTCTGCAACATAGCAAACAGAACGCACGTCTGCCCTTAATGTTTATTTAAATAGTTTTATTTAACTAGGCAAGTCAGTTAAGAACAAATTCTTATTTACAATGACGACCTACCCCTGCCGTCCTATGGGACTCCCAATCACAGCCGGATGGAATACAGCATGGATTCCAACCAGGAACTGTAGTGACGCCTCTTGCACTGAGATGCAGTGCCTTAGACCGCTGCACCACTTCAGTATATAATAAGGTCTCTGTCAGTATGACATCTACTGGCTTTTTTGGTACTTCAGTTATCCACTGGTGTCTGATGATCTCTGGCTCCTTGTCTGTTGTTTGTGGAGATGCTCTGAAAACAAAAAGTCAGGATTGAATGCATTGAGTTGCACATTCTACAAGTTGCGTTGGCTACTAGGCAGTATGTCTACAATAGGTGCCTTAAAACAGCAATAAAACTACCACTGCAGTGCTATAATATAATGCAATGTGTGGTTTGAAGCAATTATATTCACCTTCTAGTGCATTTCTTTAATGGAATTTATATCCGTTTACATCCGTCCAGAAATGAACACACATGCAAACACACGCACCAGGGCCAGGCTTTTCCTGCCTCACCATAAGCTCTCACCATTGACCACACGCCCTTCTTTAATGAGCTTCAAAAAACATTTTGGGGCAGATAGAGGATCCGTTTGGCTTTTTATATATTGTATTGACACGATTTGTCAGGCTTTGACACCGCACTCCTACATCGTCCAAGACTTTTATGTGTAAGGGCACACAGTCTTCTGTTTGTTGTTTGTGTCTGTAGGTTCGGTCCTTGGGCTATGAATCTTTATCACTCTACTGCCATAATCATGCAGAGTTGAAGCAAACCTTTCACATTAGGAAATGCCCAGTGAGACAGTGTCATGACAATTTATTTAGGTTACAATGGTAGAACATTACTGCCATCTAGTGGATAAAAACCACACTTGACGCTAATTGAAACATTAAATCGATTTAATCAAAGTGCTGTTGAACAAGAGTGAGCAAAATTTAGGATGATGGGTGTTGTGATGTGACTTGCATTAATGTGATGACTGTTATTTGTCGAATCAACTAACTGTGTTTAATTGTTACCCAATTAAATGAATCATGTAACAATTAGGAACATTAGGAATTTGGGGCACCACAGAAGAAGTTGATTATTCAGTACTACACAAATTGATTTAATTACTATCTAACTAAATAATAACACAGTATACACATACACGCTTACATGAGACAAAGGTCCCTAGTGGACTGACAAGATATGACGGCTTGGTACACATATGGAGAGGGAGGGGTAGATAAAGGAAGGAAGAGACAAATAGTCAAACTTATTGTACATTTGGAAACTACCCTCAAAATAATAATAATACTTTGTTCAGAACTTGAGCTTGCATAACTATTCACCCTTCCCCCAAAGTCAATACTTTGTAGAGCCACCATTTGCTGCAAGTCTCTTGGGGTATGTTGCTATCAGTTTAGCACATCTAGCCACTTGGATTTTTACCCATTCTTCAAAGCAAAACTGCTCCAGTTCCTTCAAGTTGGATGGCTTCCGCTGGTGTACAGCAATCTTTAAGTCATACCACAGATTCTCAATTGGATTGAGGTCTGGGCTTTGACTAGGCCATTCCAAGACATTTAAATGTTTCCCCTTAAACCACTCGAGTGTTGCTTTAGCAGTATGCTTAGGGTCATTGTCCTGCTGGAAGTTGAACCTCCATCCCAGTCTCAAATCTCTGGAAGACTGAAACAGGTTTCCCTCAAGAATTTCCCTGTATTTAGCGCCATCAATCATTGCTTCAATTCTGACCAGTTTCCCAGTCCCTGCCGATGATAAACATCCCAACAGCATGATGCTGCCACCACCATGCTTCACTGTGGGGATGGTATTCTCAGGGTGATGAAACAGGTGTTGGATTTGCGCCAGACATAGCGTTTTTCTTGATGGCCAAAAAGCTCAATTTTAGTCTAATCTGACCAGAGTACCTTTTTCCATATGTTTGGGGAGTCCCCCACATGCCTTTTGGTGAACACCAAAAGAGTCTTATTTTTTCTTGAAGCAATGGCTTTTTTTCTGGCCACTCTTCCGTAAAGCCCAGCTGTATGGAGTGTACGGCTTAAAGTGGTCCTTCAGGGTTATCTTTGGTCTCTTTGTTGCCTCTCTGATTAATGCCCTCCTTGCCTGGTCTGTGGGTTTTGGTGGGCGGCCCTCTCTTGGCAGGTTTGTTGTGGTGCCATGTTCTTTCCATTTTTTTAAATAATGGATTTAATGGTGCTCCCTGGGATGTTCAAAATTTCTGATTTTTTTTTATAACCCAACCCTGATATGTACTTCTCCAGAACTTTGTCCCTGACCTGTTTGGAGAGCTCCTTGGTCTTCATGGTGCCGCTTGCTTGGTGGTGCCCCTTGCTTAGTGGTGTTGCAGAATCTGGGCCCTTCAGAACAGGTGTGTATATATATACTGAGATCATGTGACACTTAGATTGCACACAGGTGGACTTTATTTGACTAATTATGTCACTTCTGAAGGTAATTGGTTGCACCAGATCTTATTTAGGGGCTTCATAGCCATTTCCGTTCTATATTTTTACATTTGATTTTTTCATTTCACTTCACCAATTTGGACTATTTTGTGTACGTCCATTACATGAAATCCAAATGAAAATCCATTTAAATTACAGGTTGTAATGCAACAAAATAGGAAAAACGCCAAGGGGGATGATTACTTTTGCAAGGCACTGTATGTCAAGTATATTTTTAATTCAGCACTGTCCAATATTGATGTGCAGTAAGAATTTCATACAGAACGCTGGTACAGTGATATTCATTTATTATGGTCCTTTACCTGTACTTTACACAGATGTGACCATGATTTCTCCAAACACCCTGAGAGATACCACAAATACAGCCCAGCGCAGGTGGAGGAGATGATCGAGAGACTTTTGATATCTCAGCCTGAGGTTGAGAACCTGCTTAGTTAGGAGATAATATAAGGCCTTCACACTGCCTCTATAGGAAATAACACACTGTTGATTTGTTTCCACACTACTCATACTACAGCTTCAGTCCACTGTCCATGTATTCATTAGAATTCTAATTGCTAAATGCATTATTCCACATATGACTATCTATTTTTAAACATGTTGAAATGTAAATCTCTAGTGAAGAATACACAAATACATTTTTTTACCACGCAGAAGCTCAAAAGGTAGGTTTTTGCTAGTTCTTGCAAAATTTGTGATGACCAAACCATAGAGAATGATAGAGACCTCTTGTGGCCAAACGCCTGTATTAGCATTGGCAGCAGCATGGGACTTAAACGCCTGTATTAGCATTGGCAGCAGCATGGGACTTAAACGCCTGTATTAGCATTGGCAGCAGCATGGGACTTAAACGCCTGTATTAGCATTGGCAGCAGCATGGGACTTAAACGCCTGTATTAGCATTGGCAGCAGCATGGGACTTAAACGCCTGTATTAGCATTGGCAGCAGCATGGGACTTAAACGCCTGTATTAGCATTGGCAGCAGCATGGGACTTAAATGGGACTTAAACGCCTGTATTAGCATTGGCAGCAGCATGGGACTTAAACGCCTGTATTAGCATTGGCAGCAGCATGGGACTTAAACGCCTGTATTAGCATTGGCAGCAGCATGGGACTTAAACGCCTGTATTAGCATTGGCAGCAGCATGGGACTTAAACGCCTGTATTAGCATTGGCAGCAGCATGGGACTTAAACGCCTGTATTAGCATTGGCAGCAGCATAGGACTTAAACCATTTTGAAGGAAGGACTAAGGAAGGATCACATGATTCCATTCGGGTCATCAGTAGGGATCAGCCAATTCATTATTGTGAGCAAACATTCCATAACTGCAATTGTCAACCTTAACTTTATACCTGTACACTACATGTGGCAGTAAATCATCAACCTTAACTTTATACCTGTACACTACATGTGGCAGTAAATCATCAACCTTAACTTTATACCTGTTCACTACATGTGGCAGTAAATCATCAACCTTAACTTTATACCTGTTCACTACATGTGGCAGTAAATCATCAACCTTAACTTTATACCTGTTCACTACATGTGGCAGTAAATCATCAACCTTAACTTTATACCTGTTCACTACATGTGGCAGGATAAACCCTTTCAGTTTGTTTACCAACTCATTGAAATAGTAGAAGAAGAAAATGGACTACTTCAAAATGGAGATAGCCTCAATGGCACTGCCTGTGCGCTCACAGACGCCACAGTAGGAACGATATAGGAATGCTTTCTCTATCATATGACCGCCATTTCTTTCAATATTTTTGTTAAAAGCAAATAAACAATTTAGTATTCCCAGAATTCTAAATGGTTGATCTCACATGAAGAACCAAAGGAGAAATATAAAATGACGACTGCATAAACGATGAGGACGGTGAGATAGATACAGAAACAGATTAAGTCCACTTTGTTGGCAAGGCGATGGCGTCTTGCTTTCTTCTGATCTTGTGCAGCCATTTTGTTGAGAAATTTCACCACCTTTTGGAGGGCTGTATTCTTCTTCTTTTCCTCAGAGGCTTTCAGTTTGATGACAGTAATATCAGATTTGGATTCTAGACAAAATAAGAGAGAGGGAAAAAATGATAAGTTATTATAAAATAAGTGGTTCGAGCCCTGAATACTGATTGGCTGACAGCCGTGGTATATCAGACCATATACCACGTGTATGACAAAACATGCATTTTTACTGCACAAATTTTGTTGGTAACCAGTTTTATAATAGCAAAAAGGCCTCTCTGGGGTTTGTGGTATATATCCAATATACCACGGGTAAGGGCTGTATCAAGGCACTCTGCGTTGTGACGTGCTTAAGAACAGCCCTTAGCCGTGATATATTGGCCATACAGTATACCACTTCCCCTCAGGCCTTATTACTTAAATATAACACTATTAAATAAGAGATTAAAAAATGAAGACATTTTTGTAAAAACTATTTGTAACCGTATTCGTTTTATCACAGTTGATTGTTGTAATCGGATTTCCTCGAGATGGGAAAACCCAGAAGTGTGCTTTAAATGCAGGTAAAGAACATACCTCATTCACACATTACTGCGCTGTCACTCAGAGCACATCTCACAACGCATCTTTATGTTCCTTCACTCATCCACACATTACTGCGCTGTCACTCAGAGCACATCTCACAACACATCTTTATGTTCCTTCACTCATTCACACATTACTGCGCTGTCACTCAGAGCACATCTCACAACGCATCTTTATGTTCCATTCACATTATCTGTCACAACATCTCATCTTTATGTTCCTTCACTCATTCACACATTACTGCGCTGTCACTCAGAGCACATCTCACAACACATCTTTATGTTCCTTCACTCATTCACACATTACTGTGCTGTCACTCAGAGCACATCTCACAACGCATCTTTATGTTCCTTCACTCATTCACACATTACTGCGCTGTCACTCAGAGCACATCTCACAACACATCTGTATGTTCCTTCACTCATTCACACATTACTGCGCTGTCACTCAGAGCACATCTCACAACACATCTGTATGTTCCTTCACTCATTCACACATTGTTCAAAGCTAAGAAACGATCCCGACAGCTAAAAATGCACAGGATTTAGTGAGGAATTTAAGATGAATAATATTCAACTCGTATCTGTTGATGACTTGTTAAACTGCCAGTATCAAATGTCTGCCAGTGTTGAATGTTATGGTTAAAGTTTGGCTCCATTCTGGGCCGGAAACACTGATAATGTATCTGTGACCCTTTGTGATTCTATAGCAGCTGATGTTGTCTGTACGGTGCCAATAGCCAGGGTTGCTGTGCCTTGTTTAGAGTTCCTACATTATTTAGTGACATTGTTGACAGAACACTTGTTCCTGAAAGTGGTTAAAAGGTTCTTCTCTAGGTAGGTGTATAACACAGGAGACAGCTGACTGGGGGACTCATAATAATGGCCAGAACAGAGCTAATGGAATGGAAACAATGTGTTGGATGTATTTGATACCATTCCACTCATTCAGCTCCAGCCATTACCATGAGCCTGTCCTCACCAATTAAGGTGCCACCAACCTCCCGTGTACAACGACAACAAGTTAGGAAGTATCGATAAGCACGTGAACCCGGCATATGTGTGACTGGTGCCGGGGAATGACAGTCAGGAAGTGAGAGAGGGAGAGATGCGCTTGTTCTAATCCAATCGTGACAGCAGCCTTAACCTATACCCCGCCCGTTTCTTTACAGGCGATTTAGTTAGGCTATTTACAACGCTTGACACTATTTGTGGCACAGATGCGTGCTGGCAGCTGAACATGTTCTGATCACAGGTAACTACAAAAAAGACTTGTATCATTATTGAATTTGGAAGGTTCAGCATTAAAATACAACTTGACTAGTTTATGATGATGAAAGTAATTTATGGGGTGGGTGCCCAGTAAAACTGGTTGCAGTAACGTCATTATGACTTCATGGTCAGGTTATAAATGGTTGTATAAGGACGTTTTGTTAATGTCTTTGGAAACCATGAAAATATATCTTGCTCTGTGGGTAACTGAGATGACAGAAGAATGAAAAGTTTACCCTCTTCATTGTCTGTGTCTTTAAGCAGTGAGTCTTTGGACTTGGAGAGGCTGCAGGGCCAGAGAGTGCCACACTTAGCCAGGCGTGTGAGCACCATAGACTGCAACGTGCTCAACACCAGGATGACCAAACAGAAACAGAAGTGCTTTCCTATGGAGAACAACGAGAGAGATGTGTGAGTGTTATATGGATGCACTCTATACACACAAACACACACATTGTCATGTTGTGGTGGATTTTATATTGTACATTTGTAATAGTAGAGTAATGTCTTGTATGATGTAATGTTTTATTGATGATTTAGGCTGTTGTGTTTTGTTGTGATGTAACAGTTTAACCCTGTTTAAACAGGACACTCACGGATGATGGGGCTGCACTGGCCTCCTCCAGGCAGTAGGTCGTTGAGGATGATGAGGAACATGATGAAGCTGAGAACCAGTGTAACCTTGAATGGGATACGCTCGCCCCCTCCCAGTGGCAGGGAGAAGCTCACCACATCTGCCACAATGATCAGTATACTGGGCAGGACCAGGGACAGAAAGGGGTTTTCAGACCGCATTTTCAGCGACACCTGTGAAGACAGATGGGTAGGCCAGAGAGAAAGAGTTTTTGCATCTAAACGTTAGTTTGACATTGAAAGGGAAGAGCATTACACTTCAAAATCAAACTGTCAGGTGTTTTCAGAATTCTAATGTCAATGAGTCCACATCCTTCACCATCGGTTGTGTACATCTAGCTAATGTTGATTCGAGCGTATTGTCTTTTTTGAGTGAAATTGTTGGTCAAGCTTTGCCTTATAAAATAGGAAGAGTAAAGTATCTTTACATGTCCCACATAAACTACTGAAATCACCAGGAGCTCTCACTAACCCATAGATAAAGATACTTTACTCTACATGTCACATAAATTACTGAAATCACCAGGAAAACTCACTAACCCATAGATAAAGATACTTTACTCTACATGTCACATAAAAACTGAAATCACCAGGAGCACTCACTAACCCATAGATAAAGATACTTTACTCTACATGTCACATAAACTACTGAAATCACCAGGAACTCTCACTAACCCATAGATAGAGATACTTTACTCTACATGTCACATAAACAACTGAAATCACCAGGAACACTCACTAACCCAAAGATAGTTGCGATCATCTCTGCCTCCTTTAGCATTGAGTTCCACAGCCTCGGTTAGCCAGTCCCCACGGTTTGCACTAGTTTTGCTCACTTTCCCAAAGTTCAGGAACATGCCACATCCTGGAAAGGCAGATATTTGATACTAGTTCAGTCATTCATAGATCATAACATAGCTTATAACAAAAAATATTTGTTTCTATCAATAGGCATTGTGGGTGTAACGATTCACAACATATTTGGTTCCTGTTAATTCCATGATTTTTGGCTCTTGGTTCGGTTTTATCTGGGTTATCAGGAGAGGATGGGAAAAACTAAATGGATGGAAATACAACAGGTTTAGACCTTACCGTGAAATGCTTACTTACGAGCCCTTTACCAACAATGCAGTTCAAGAGTTAAGAATATATTTACTAAATAAACTAAAGTAAATAATAACACAATAAAATAACAATAACGAGGCTTTATACAGGGTGTACCGGTACCAAGTCAATGTGTGGGGGTACAGGTTAGTCTAGGTCATTTATAGATGTAGGTAGGGGTAAAGTTTGACATGCATAGATAATAATAATAAACAGTGAGTAGCAACAGTGTAAAAACAAAAGGAGGGGTGTCAATGTAAATAGTCCGGCGGCCATTTGATTCATTGTTCAGCAGTCTTATGGGTTGGGGGAAGAATCATAGTCATGAGAAGTATTACAAAATGCCACATTTACTTGAATGTCTCCCTTGATGTTTGATGTGTACTTACCAGTATGACCTGCAGACGACTCTCGAAGCGGAGGTTTTTTGTGTCCTATTAGGAAGAGAATAATTCCTCATCACATAATGATATAACTGTCAATAGGTTATCTCTGAAACTCATCACATTGTACAAAACTCAATTAAAAGGAACAGAAAGTGACTTACGACAGACAGAGTTTCATACACTATTAACGGCACACTGATATTTGAGATGCATGAACAGGGCTCCGGGCAGCCGAGCGGAAATGGAGGAAAACTCGCCTCCCTGCGGACCTGACATCCTTTCACTCCCTCCTCTCTACATTTTCCTCTTCTCTCTCTGCTGCTAAAGCCACTTTCTACCACTCTAAATTCCAAGCATCTGCCTCTAACCCTAGGAAGCTCTTTGCAACCTTCTCCTCCCTCCTGAATCCTCCTCCCCCTCCCCCCCCCTCCTCCCTCTCTGCAGATGACTTCGTCAACCATTTTGAAAAGAAGGTCGACGACATCCGATCCTCGTTTGCTAAGTCAAACGACACCGCTGGTTCTGCTCACACTGCCCTACCCTGTGCTCTGACCTCTTTCTCCCCTCTCTCTCCAGATGAAATCTCGCGTCTTGTGACGGCCGGCCGCCCTACAACCTGCCCGCTTGACCCTATCCCCTCTCTTCTCCAGACCATTTCCGGAGACCTCCTCCCTTACCTCACCTCGCTCATCAACTCATCCCTGACCGCTGGCTACGTCCCTTCCGTCTTCAAGAGAGCGAGAGTTGCACCCCTTCTGAAAAAACCTACACTCGATCCCTCCGATGTCAACAACTACCGACCAGTATCCCTTCTTTCTTTTCTCTCCAAAACTCTTGAACGTGCCGTCCTTGGCCAGCTCTCCCGCTATCTCTCTCAGAATGACCTTCTTGATCCAAATCAGTCAGGTTTCAAGACTAGTCATTCAACTGAGACTGCTCTTCTCTGTATCACGGAGGCGCTCCGCACTGCTAAAGCTAACTCTCTCCTCTGCTCTCATCCTTCTAGACCTATCGGCTGCCTTCGATACTGTGAACCATCAGATCCTCCTCTCCACCCTCTCCGAGTTGGGCATCTCCGGCGCGGCCCACGCTTGGATTGCGTCCTACCTGACAGGTCGCTCCTACCAGGTGGCGTGGCGAGAATCCGTCTCCACACCACGTGCTCACCACTGGTGTCCCCCAGGGCTCTGTTCTAGGCCCTCTCCTATTCTCGCTATACACCAAGTCACTTGGCTCTGTCATAACCTCACATGGTCTCTCCTATCATTGCTATGCAGACGACACACAATTAATCTTCTCCTTTCCCCCTTCTGATGACCAGGTGGCGAATCGCATCTCTGCATGTCTGGCAGACATATCCGTGTGGATGACGGATCACCACCTCAAGCTGAACCTCGGCAAGACGGAGCTGCTCTTCCTCCCGGGAAGGACTGCCCGTTCCATGATCTCGCCATCACGGTTGACAACTCCATTGTGTCCTCCTCCCAGAGCGCTAAGAACCTTGGCGTGATCCTGGACAACACCCTGTCGTTCTCAACTAACATCAAGGCGGTGGCCCGTTCCTGTAGGTTCATGCTCTACAACATCCGCAGAGTACGACCTGCCTCACACAGGAAGCGGCGCAGGTCCTAATCCAGGCACTTGTCATCTCCCGTCTGGATTACTGCAACTCGCTGTTGGCTGGGCTCCCTGCCTGTGCCATTAAACCCCTACAACTCATCCAGAACGCCGCAGCCCGCCTGGTGTTCAACCTTCCCAAGTTCTCTCACGTCACCCCGCTCCTCCGCTCCCCTCCACTGGCTTCCAGTTGAAGCTCGCATCCGCCATACAAGACCATGGTGCTTGCCTACGGAGCTGTGAGGGGAACGGCACCTCAGTACCTCCAGGCTCTGATCAGGCCCCACACCCAAACAAGGGCACTGCGTTCATCCACCTCTGGCCTGCTCGCCTCCCTACCACTGAGGAAGTACAGTTCCCGCCAGCCCAGTCAAAACTGTTCGCTGCTCTGGCCCCCAATGGTGGAACAAACTCCTCACGACGCCAGGACAGCGGAGTCAATCACCACCTTCCGGAGACACCTGAAACCCCACCTCTTTAAGGAATACCTAGGATAGGATAAAGTAATCCCTCTCACCCCCTCCCCTGAAAAGATTTAGATGCACTACTGTTCCACTGGAGGTCATAAGGTGAATGCACCAATTTGTAAGTCGCTCTGGATAAGAGCGTCTGCTAAATGACTTAAATGTAAATGTAAATGATGGAGACTGTGGCTGACTCAGAGCTTCTTTCGCAATCAGCATGCTGGCCAGACATCGACGTGTTGTACAGGAGGGTGTCGTTGCACTGGATGAAGTGGCTGTGTTGGATGGTTGGTTTGTACTGGCTGTGTTGGATGGTTGGTTTGTACTGGCTGTGTTGGATGGTTGGTTTGTACTGGCTGTGTTGGATGGTTGGTTTGTACTGGCTGTGTTGAATGGTTGGTTTGTACTGGCTGTGTTGGATGGTTGGTTTGTACTGGCTGTGTTGGATGGTTGGTTTGTACTGGCTGTGTTGGATGGTTGGTTTGTACTGGCTGTGTTGAATGGTTGGTTTGTACTGGCTGTGTTGAATGATTGGTTTGTACTGGCTGTGTTGAATGGTTGGTTTGCACTGGCTGTGTTGGATGCATTGCCTGGAGTCATTTCTCTAGCTAAAATGGCTGCATTGGATGGAGGGTCTGCTGCAGACACTGTGGAACCAGAGACAGGTATTTCATTTCAGAATAATACATTGGATTTATAAAGTGCTTTTCTAGGAACCAATGATGCTTTCCAATAGTTCAACAACACAGTGCAAGAAATTACCAACTTAATCTAAATTAAATGATATAAGGTTGTTGCATGTCTTCATAGTAGTGACTCAATATCTTTTAAAAGTGACCTGATACTCTATCGCTAGTCCATTATCGCCCCAATACACTACATGACTAAAAGTATGTGGACATTTCATGAAGCTCGCGACAAACAGTTTTTGTGCTGATGTTGCTTCCAGAGGCAGATTGGTGTTGCAACCGAGGACAGACCATTTTTAGACACGACATGCTTCAGCGCTAGGTGGTCTCGTTCTGTGTGCTTGTGTGGCCTAACACTTCGCGGCTGAGCCGTTGTTGCTCCTAGCTGTTTCCACTTTACAATAACAGCACTTACAGTTGACCGGAGCCACATTGAAAGGCACTGAGCTCATCAGTAAGGGCATTCTACTGACAATGTCTGTCTATGGAGATTGCATGGCTGTGTGCTTGATTTTATACACCTGTCAGCAACAGGTGTGGCTGAAATAGCTGGAATACACTAATTTGAAGAGGTGTTCACATACCTTTGTACATAAAGTGCATTTGAAAGTATTCAGACCCTTTCCCTCATTCCACATTTTGTTATGTTCTCAAATGGATCAAATAAAATAAAATCCTCATCAATCTACACACAATGCACCATAATGACAAAGTGAAAACAGGTCTTTAGAAATGTTTGCAAATTTATAAATCATAAAAACCTAACCTTATTTACATAAGTATTCAGGCGCTTCGCTATGAGACTCGAAATTGTGCTCAGGTGCATCCTCTTTCCATTGATCATCCTTGAGATGTTTCTACAACTTGATTGAGTCCACCTGGGGTAAATTAAATTGATTGGACATGATTTGGAAAGGCACATCTATATTTATTTTACTAGGCAAGTCAGTTAAGAACAAATTCTTATTTTCAATGACGGCCTAGGAACAATGGGTTGGGGGAGAAGGGCCTTGGTGGGGAGGTGACCAAGATCCCGATGGTCACTCTGACAGAACTCCAGAGTTCCTCTGTGAAGATGAGAGAACCTTCCAGAAGGACAACCATCTCTGCAGGTGGAGTGGCAGATTGAAGCCACTCCTCAGTAAAACGCCCGCTTGAGTTTGCCAAAAGGCACCTAAAAAGGGCTCTCAGACCATGAGAAACAAGATTCCCCTGTCTGATGAAACCAAGATTGAGCTCTTTGGCCTGAATGCCAATTGTCGTCTGGAGGAAACCTAGCACCATTCCTACGGTGAAGTATGGTGGTGGCAGCATCATGCTGTGGGGATGTTTTCCAGCGGCATGGACTGGGAGACTAGTCAGGATTGTGGGAAAGATTAACGAATCAAAGTACACAGAGATCCTTGATTAAAACTTGCTCCAGAGCTTTCAGGACCTTAGACTGCTTGGGTGAAGGTTCACCTTCCAACAGGACAACGACCCTAAGCACACAGCCAAGACAACGCAGGAGTATCTTCAGGACAAGTCTCGGAATGTCCTTGAGGGGCCCAGCCAGAGCCGGGACATGAACCCAATTGAACATATCTGAAGAGACCTGAAAATAGCTGTGCAGCGATGCTCCCCATCCAACCTGACAGAGCTTGAGAGGATCTGCAGAGAAGAATGGGAGAAACTCCCCAAATACAGGTGTTCCAAGCCTGTAGCGTCATACCCAAGAAGACTCCAGGCTGTAATCGCTGCCAAAGGTGCTTCAACAAAGTACTGAGTAAAGGGTCTGAATACTTATGTAAATGTGATATTTCTTGGTTTTTTTGGGGGAGGGGGGCAAACATTTCTTAAAACCTGTTATGGGGTATTGTGTCTAGATTGATGAGAGAAAAAAACTATTTAATCCATTTTAGAATAAGGCTGTAACGTAACAAAATGTGGAAAAAGTCAAGGGGTCTGAATACTTTACGAATGTTTATAGGAATTTAAATGCAATTTGTGTTGTTTTAAGAAGAGTAAAATGGAGCCCAATGTCTTACCTGTTAGCAAGAGTAGAGAGAAGAGACAACATTTCAGCACGCTGTGGTCCATGGGTCTCATCCCTGCACGTCCTCCTGTCACAAAGCACATAGTCAGTTAGACATTGGTGCGCAGTCTTACTAGAAATGACGAGTTTCCTCCAATGAAACTGTTAGAAGAAGGACTGAAAACCAACCTTTAGATGCTTAGTGATCACCACTTGCCTTCTCCTTTCCTCTCAAGCCAAAGCCTCACCTGGGATGACCCTTATAAAGGCTGCTCTGGAACATGTGGTCACGGCAGTCTTCCATGAGAACATACACACCCCCACAAACTGTCTACATGTTATTGTGATTCTTGATATTGTACAGTGTGTGCTTGTCCATAATCCCCAAATAATGAGTTTTTAAATTAACCTCCCAGGATTCATTTCACCATCCTGTGTAAACAACAACCACAACAGACATGTAATTACTACCTTTGACTGATCAGAAGCGGATATACTGCCACCTGTCATTAAACCCTATAGATTATTAGGTTTAAAGGCCCAGTGTAGTTAAAAACGTTATTTCCCTTTTTTTTCATGCTATTTCCACGCGATGAGGTCGAAATAACACTCTGAAATTCACGAAAATATGATAATGCCCTTTTGTGTAAGATGTTTTTATAAAAATGCTTGGAATTTCATCTGGCTCAGGTGGGAAGTTTTTGGGCCCAAAGCATAAGGTCACAAGGCAATCTGATGATAATGGACCAATGAACAAGAATGTTCATTGTTTATTTACATATCTTCCTAGTTCTGGTGCTGGTCCCGCTCATAAGCAAGAGATTGTGCAGTGTCTTTGCACGGTCTTCCATTCAAGCAATCACTACGGCTTCGATTTGGTTTTCATAATAATTGTCAAGAGAAGTTCAGTCTGAAGTTCAGAACATTTGCATATGCACAGCACACTTCTCACCAGACTGCATTGCAAAACAGGCTAGGTACACACGTGGATTCTCCTTGTATGAGCTGAAAGTTTAGAAGGACGGCCAGTTCTTGGTAGATTTGCAGTGGTCTGATACTCCTTCCATTTCAATATTATCGCTTGCACAGTGCTCCTTGGGATGTTTAAAGCTTGGGAAATCTTTTTGTATCCAAATCCGGCTTTAAACTTCTTCACAACAGTATCTCGGACCTGCCTGGTGTGTTCCTTGTTCTTCATGATGCTCTCTGCGCTTTTAACGGACCTCTGAGACTATCACAGTGCAGGTGCATTTATACGGAGACTTGATTACACACAGGTGGATTGTATTTATCATCATTAGTCATTTAGGTCAACATTGGATCATTCAGAGATCCTCACTGAACTTCTGGAGAGAGTTTGCTGCACTGAAAGTAAAGGGGCTGAATAATTTTGCACGCCCCAATTTTTCAGTTTTTGATTTGTTAAAAAGTTTGAAATATCCAATAAATGTCGTTCCACTTCATGATTGTGTCCACTTGTTGTTGATTCTTCACAAAAAATACAGTTTTATATCTTTATGTTTGAAGCCTGAAATGTGGCAAAAGGTCGCAAAGTTCAAGGGGGCCGAATACTTTTCGCAAGGCACTGTAGTATACAAACGGTGACTCATTGTAATATTTATCCTGATACCAGATTCAAATTGACGCGACTCTAACAATGTTTATCTGTGATATGATTCCAAATAGTAAACCTTCTGGCTGTTAAATGCAAGAATGAATGTATAACCTTTATGATAGATCATAAGCCTTATGGAAGCTCAGGCTGGAGGTCAAGCTGGTTTGTCTTTGCTACAGGCAAACATGATCATATTATTTCACTTATGGAGTTTCAGATATACAATTATGTTAACTGTTTTCTCAAATGTTAGAGAGAAAACATTAGAATTATAAAATGTAACTTTGTCACCTTACAAACAGGTTGATATCTTGTGTCTTCACAATTCCCTTAGATTCATCATCTTACGTGCTAAAGGGTCATCTCTGAGGAAGACCTGCAGGATAAGGAGGACCGAGAGGTCATGGACTTCTTGGAGGAAGATGCTTTTGATGAGAAGCTACTTGGTGAAGACGAGGAGGAAGAGTATGAGACACACACACACACACAGGACAGACAGGTGAACATTGACTGGCAGAGAAACAGTTGAACTGGTTCATGATGCTGCTGGAAGTGGCTGCTGGAAGTGGCTGCTGTACATACCAAGCTGGTGGTGCATGTCGTAGAAATGTGCTAGCCTGGGCCCAGATCTGTGTATGCTGCCATGCTAACTCCTAATGTATGATAGATGGCATGCAATGTTACCATAGCAGTTGGCTATACATCAGTGGAGGCTCCTCAGAGGAGTAAGGGGAGGACCATCCTCCGTGAATTTCATAAAAATGTAAATAGTGAAACATAAAAAGTTATCATTTTTAGATAGAACTATACAAAATATATTCACGTCACCGAATAATTCATTAAAATACATTATTTTGCAATGGAGGTCTACAGTAGGTTCAACAGCACTCTATAGGGCAGCACCATGCTGTACATAGATTTTTCTACTGTATTATTGACTGTATGTTTGTTTATTCCATGTGTAACTCTGTGTTGTTGTATGTGTCGAACTGCTGTGCTTTATCTGGGCCAGGTCGCAGTTGTAAATGAGAACTTGTTGTCAACTAGCCTACCTGGTTAAATAAAGGTGAAATAAAATGTTAAAATAAAAAAACATGGTGTAGCCGGAGGACAGCTAGGTTCTGTCTTCTTCTGGCTACATTGGCTTCAGTACAAAAACCCCTTCCATAGACTTACACAATAATTATAACAACTTCCAGAGGACTTCCTCCAACCTATCAGAGCTCTCGCAACATGAACTGACATGTCCACCCAATCAAAGGATCAGAGAATGAATCTAGTACTGAAAGCATAAGCTACAGCTAGCTAGCACTGCGGTGCATAAAATGTGGTGAGTAGTTGACTCAAAGAGAGAGAAAGAGAACAGTTTTGAACATATACATTTCTTAAGAAATGGAGAAGCAAGTGAGAGAGAGAGAAACCTAGTTATATTTAGTATTTTTTCACATTCACTTAGCTAGCTTAATGCAGCTAGCTAGTTTAGCCTATCCAAACACCTGGCTCAAACAGAGAGGGATGCCATGTTACCTAGTTACCAAGCAAAGGAAAAAGTTGAGTAGGACAGCAGGTAGATTCGAGAAGGAATTATATGATCTGGCTGCTATGAAATGTAACTGGGTTACGTGTGATCAGGACTGCATCCATTCTGCCGATTCTGTTGAAAAACATTTCTTAAATGGAAGCAAACGGAGGAAATGGGGATAAACATATCTGAATCTGTCCAACAGAAACTCGTTTGCAACTATTGGACTAATGATTACATCCTAGATCAGCAAATCAAATTGTATTGGTCACATACACATGGTTAGCAGATGTTATTTTGAGTGTAGCGAAATGCTTGTGCTTCTAGTTCCGACAGTGAAACAATATCTAACAAGTAATATCAAACAATTCCACAACAAATCTAAGTAAGGAATGGAATAAAAACATATAAATGTATGGATGAGCAATGTCAGAGTGGCAGATGCTAAGATGCAATAGATAATATAGAATACAGTATGAGATGAGTAATGCAAGATATGTAAACATTATTAAAATGCCATTATTAAAGTGACTAGTGTTAGAGTTGCGTAAATTCGAATCTGGTATCAGGAAAATATAACAATGAGTCACCGATTTTATACTATGTATTTTTTATTAGCTAAGTAATAAATGGGAAATGCAACTTTCGATACGGGCTCACTGTAATACCACGCAGGGCAGAACAGGGAACTGACAAGATGTATGTAAACAGTATTCTTTATACTGTGATAGACAGTTCCAACCAGTCTGTTGGCCTATCACAGTAGAGACTGGGCATGGTTTAAACTTGCTCAGCCTATTGCAGGCGCTCAGGCGGGTCCCCGCCTCTTGGCGCTTCTGTTGATAGATGTAACTGTTGCTATGAAGAACATCCATGTGCTTATGCTCCATACCGTTATCTAACAAAAGACTGCTTGTTCTGCAACCCCACGCTCTGAATGTGCCCCCTCCCAACTCATTGAACAGTTCCTGTCTTCATGCTACTTTTCCATCATGAGAAAGGCCCATGGCCTTGAAACTGTTAACAATGTTTCAAGTCAGCTATGTTGCATAACACATACATACATCCACACAAGACAACAGCAGATAATATTCAATCATATGTATGGTAATGGATATAATGTAAAATACAGGATCCAACAATCCCCCTTTTTCACACCCCCAAGGGTGTGAACAAAAATTCAGCAATGAATCATATAACAGTTACAAAGTTTAAAATACCTTCATGTCCTCCATTCGATCCCACTATGTACTAGATTGGCTACCAGCCACCTAGGAACTTAAAACCCTCATGTCAAAAGAGAACAACAGCTCATTTAAAGACAGAATAAAATAAAATTGTGTTAAATTTAAGTCCCCCTTTTGACACCCGCTAGGGTGTCACTCATTATCCTTTATTTCAGCAGTCCCAACATAGTAATAAGTTAATAGCATTTCATGAAAATAATAAAACGTTTATTATTAATAAAACATTTATTTTTTATTACAGAAAAAAAAATAGAAAAATTTTTTTGACAAGTGATATATGCTTTTGTTTCCCCCTTTTGACACCCATAAGGGTGTCACTTAGCAAAAAACGGATAAAACGTTATTGTTTATTGACATGTAAGATATAGGATAAAACTTTGGTCATGGAAAACAGAGTAAAGCAGAGCAAAGCATTATTATAAACCATCTGGTCCTCTCAGCTACTCCTATCCTGCACCAGATGGGCACCATGCCACCCAGGGACTCCAAACCTTCACAACAGGGAGAACAAACATACTGGAAAGAACTTAACATAAAACAAAAATGTAAAACAAGGAACTGTGGTGGTGTAATATTTATTCTACTACCTCACCCACAGCATACCATGGGTCATCCTCAGTCAGTCCCATCCTCCCCTGAAAGCATGATTCAGTATCAGCATCTCCAACTGGAGCATCAACCAAAGGCATCATCATATGCCTGAAGCCTTCACCACATCTGTAACAGACTTCTTAAAACACGGTATGATGCATGGAAACAACATTGATTCAACCAGTTTTTGCCCAGTGGGTTGTTAAGTCATGTTACCTAGCTAGCTAACAACCTGGTAATGTAGAATAGTGAAAATTCATTTCGTCTGAGGATGACAGAATTAGTGTAGGATTCTATGACCCTACTATGATATACCATCTGACTCCATTATCATGTGAACACTATGGGCCCATTATCGTATCCAGTGGGTATTGCCAGGGTTGCAAGCCTTGCGTCACCACTCAGAATACTATAAGATGTGTGTAGGTTTACCATCAGGCAATCAATAAGAGGCTAAGGGACAAGGAGCTAATATCTTGCAATCGATGTACTAGCATTACATTATTGAGTTAACCTTAGCTCCGAGATGCACAGTTAGAGAGAGAGCATATATGCTATGTATATTGTGAATACCATTTACCATTAGACATTCCACCAAATGATAATTCAAGGAATATTACTCAAATGTGAGGACTACGGTTTGTATCTCTTTGAAAGTAATCCGATTTATTACAGTTACGCAATAAGAATACAATTCGCAAATAGTACATACCAGTAATCTTCACGATAAAGAGAATACAAAATATCCTAAGTCTTAACAGCGTAGAAAAATACATAGCATAGTATTATAAAACATATCAGAATACATAGCGTAGTACTATAAAACATATCAGAATACATAGCATAGTACTATAAAACATCAGAATACATAGCATAGTACTATAAAACATATCAGAATACATAGCATAGTACTATAAAACATATCAGAATACATAGCATAGTACTATAAAACATATCAGAATACATAGCATAGTACTATAAAACATATCAGAATACATAGCGTAGTACTATAAAACATATCAGAATACATAGCATAGTACTATAAAACATATCAGAATACATAGCGTAGTACTATAAAACATATCAAAATTCATAGCATAGTACTATAAAACATATCAGAATACATAGCATAGTACTATAAAACATATCAAAGTTCATAGCATAGTACTATAAAACATATCAAAATTCATTGCATAGTACTATAAAACATATCAAAGTTCATAGCATAGTACTATAAAACATATCAGAATACATAGCATAGTACTATAAAACATATCAAAGTTCATAGCATAGTACTATAAAACATATCAGAATACATAGCATAGTACTATAAAACATATCAAAGTTCATAGCATAGTACTATAAAACATATCAGAATACATAGCATAGTACTATAAAACATATCAAAATTCATTGCATAGTACTATAAAACATATCAGAATACATAGCATAGTATTATAAAACATATCAAAGTTCATAGCATAGTACTATAAAACTTATCAAAGTTCATAGCATAGTACTATAAAACATATCAAAGTTCATAGCATAGTACTATAAAACATATCAAAATTCATTGCATATTATTATAAAACCTACCAAAATACATAGCCCTTTATGAACTCTTGAAACAATCCAAACATGACAATTTCATTCACACAGTAACATTAATTTAGTCGATTCAAGTTTCATCAGTCTTTACATCTTATCCTGGCGTCAGTGACCCCCAGGACATCCATGGAATGTGTTTTCATCGAGATTGCCACAGATAAGGTGTTTGACCCTGTAATAGCTCCCCAGATGGTCTGTCATTCAGACAATACCATAAATCGGGATTGAGTCATCATGCTGGGCCTCGGCACCAGCAAGTTGCTAGACGCATCTTCATCACTGACCATCATCGTTCACATTATTTTTGACTACAGTGAACGTTGACCAGTAGGCTATGCAGGAATTTGGATGGCACAGGAAGAATGGAAAAGGGATAGATATGCAGAGGTGTTTCAAAGGTAGGATGCATAGTCCTAATCAATTTCATTCTTAGCTCAAACATATTGAAATAAATATTGTTAAATCTCTACTGAAGAATACACACATACTTGATATTTATTTAAATATCATTGTTAAACGCATAAATAAATAATTTAATGCCAGAATTCTAAATGGTTGATCTCACATTGAGAACCAAAGGAGAAAAATAAAATGATGAATGAGTAAACAATGAGGACGGTGAGATAGATACAGAAACAGATCAAGTCCACTTTGTTGGCAAAGTGATGGTGTATAGCATTTTTCTGGTCTTGTGCAGCCATTTTGTTGAGAAACTTCACCACCTTCCTAGGGCTGTATTCTTTCTTCTCTGAGACTTTAATACTGACTTGATTTAGACAAAGGTAAAATAGAGGAAAAAAGGATTAATGATTAACTATAACATTATTATTTTTGGTAATGACATAAAGACTAGGGTAAGACATAAAGCAGCTAGAATGTAAGAATGGTAGGCATTAACAAAATAGGTAAAGACTTGTTTAGGGTGATGATTAAAATTTTTTTAACCCTAAAAGTAGGACCAATTTATTTTGCCCCCTAAAAGTGCCAACAGGTGTCATATTTGACCACAAATTGGAAATGATGGCATAAAAACCTCTCAAACAGTAACACTGTCACTAAATGGTTTAAGTAAATGGTTTAAATTCCCCTATAAGCATATATTTAAATGGGGTACCCCATAATGTAGACTGGTTGCAATAAAGTCATTATGACATCATGGTCAGGTTATAAATGGTTGACATAAAGACAAGGGTAAAGACATAAAGACTAGGGTAGCCTACAGTGGTTAGAGCGTTGGACTAGGAAAGAAGGTAAAAGTTCAAAGAGCTGACAAGGTACAAATCTGTTGTTCTAGGTAACAGGCAGTTAACCCACTGTTCCTAGGCCGTCATTGTAAATAAGAATTTGTTCTTAATTAACATACTTGCCTAGTTAAATAAAGATAAAAAATAAAGACTAGGTAAAGACAACAGACTAGGGGTAAAGACATAAAGACTAGGTAAAGACATAAAGACTAGGATAAAGACATACAGACTAGGGTAAAGACATACAGACTAGGGTAAAGACATACAGACTAGGTAAAGACATACAGACTAGGGTAAAGACATACAGACTAGGGTAAAGACATGCAGACTAGGATAAAGACATAAAGACTAGGTAAAGACAAAGACTAGGGCTGTCAACAATTAACTGGGGGAAATACATTCCAAAGTGAGCTGTAGTTTTAGGATTTTTAAATACAAAGAAACATTAAGAATATTGACATCTTGATTCTGTCTAATGTAACATTATTTCATCTCAATGTCCACTTATTTTTACATGGTATTGTACATTTTTGCGGTATAGATTATGTATTTGATGTTTTCAGTGTATTCAACACTTTCACACAATGCGATTAATAGTAAATAAATAAAATATTGTGCACTAAAATGATAACGTTAACTGATTAACTCTGGCAGCCCTAATAAGGAGGGTTGGTAACGTCTTCTTTGGCAACCAGATAAAAATATATCTTGCTCTGTGGATAACTGAGATGACAGAAGAATGAAAATGTTTACCTCTTCATTGTCTGTGTCTTTAAGCAGTGAGTCTTTGACTTGGAGAGGCTGCAGGGCCAGAGAGTGCCACACTTAGCCAGGCGTGTGAGCACCATAGACTGCAACGTGCTCAACACCAGGATGACCAAACAGAAACAGAAGTGCTTTCCTATGGAGAACAACGAGAGAGATGTGTGAGTGTTATATGGTGGCAGAGAGGTCCTGTATACATGAAACCGACATCAGTGT
Source organism: Oncorhynchus nerka (assembly GCF_034236695.1). Lineage (NCBI taxonomy): Eukaryota > Metazoa > Chordata > Actinopteri > Salmoniformes > Salmonidae > Oncorhynchus > Oncorhynchus nerka. Next base: position 41,021,755 of record NC_088421.1, on the reverse strand, counting down.
GCTGCTACCAGTATATCTTTCTTTACTGTCCCTGTAACATACCGAGCTGGAAATAGTGAAACTCTGCACCCAACGGATCACTAGGATCACTGTTGCTGTTCAGGATCACTGCTCGCAAACACACATCAGCCGTCCACCTTGACACCGTACCAAACAATTGAGCTATAGAAAAATATCAAATTTGATAGCTCCCTTGGCAACATTTCAAGCTAGCTGTGGAGTGAGCTTTCTGCACATTCTTAAAGGACGGCTGAACTTCCTGATTTGGCCTCGTTTTAGATTTGTCTCATTAATGAAATGCTAGCGGTCGTGATTGAAGCCAAACAAAAGTTGTCTTTGGGTTGTGGTTTCACCCCACCTGAGTGACTCGCCATCTCAAGATGATCATCTAATTCAGTTCTGTGTGAAGGCTAAAGTAGAAAAGAGGTGGCGAATAGAAACTCTTATTGACCACATGTTTTGCCAAACTGGGGGGAGCTGGCTAGCCTGTCTAACCTTAGGCTAGCCTGTCTAACCTTAGGCTAGCCTGTCTAACCTTAGGCTAGCACATAGTTCTCTGTCAAATCAAAAGTAAGCCAAGATGGCAAGAACCAGTGTCTGGAATGTTTCATGTGATACTCGTTCTACATAACCTTGCTGCGAATGTACCTTGCAACATAGTTTCAAAGCTTCATCATGTGATGTAAATACATGTTACCGTGGAAACGATATCAACTACTGTGAGTTGAATGCCCGCGGTCTTCAGTCAGCTCAGCGGTCCTACAACACATTGTGTTTTGTGACAAAACTGCACATTTTAGAGTGGCCTTTTATTGTCCCCCATCACAAGGTGCACCTGTGGAATTATGTTGTTTAATCAGCTTCTTTATATGCCACACCTGTCAGGTGGATGGATTATCTTGGCAAAGAGAAATGCTCACTAACAGGGATGTAAACAAATGTGTGCATAAAATTTGAGAGAAATAAGCTTTTGTGCATATGGAACGTTTCTGGGATCTTTATTTCAGCTCATGAAACATGGGACCAACACTTTACATGTTGCGTTTTATATTTTTGTTCAGTATAGAACATCACAGGTTGTACTGTGCATGCCTGGCAGTGCGTTTATGAACTTGAGATAACGTCATTAGATACTGTAGATATCAGCATATCGCCACATATCGTCAGACGGCTGATCCCATAATGGTCTGAGACGAGCCACCGGACAGCTGATGAAACTGTGGGTTTGCACAACCGAAGAATTTCTGCACAAGCTGTCAGAACCAGTCTCAGGGAAGCGCATCTGCCTGCTCGTTGTCTTTACTCAGGGTCTTAACCTGATGGCGTCGTAACAGACTTCATAGGGAAAATCCTATACCTTCTCGATGGCCACTGGCACACTGGAGAAGTGTGCTCTTTCATGGATTAATCCTGGTTTCAGCTGTACCAGGCAGATGGCAGACAGCGTGTTTGGCGTTGTGTGGGTGAGCGGTTTGAAACGTTGTGAACAGAGTGTCCCATAGTGGAGGTGGGGTTATGGTATGGGCAGTCATAAGCTACAGACAACAAACACAATTGCATTTTATCGATGGTAATTTGAAATCAGAGTTACCGTGACGAGATCCTGAGGCCCATTGTCGTGCCATTCATCCGCCATCACCATGTTTCAGAATGATAATGCACGGCCCCATGTCGCAAGAATCTGTACTCAATTCCTGGAAGCTGAACATTTCCCAGTTCTTCCATGGCCTGCAAACTCACCAGACATGGCACCCATTGAGCATGTTTGGGATGCTCTGGATCAACGTGTGTTCCAACAGCATGTTCCAGTTCCCGCCAATATCCAGCAACTTTGCACAACCATTGAAGAGGAGTGGGACAAAATTCCACAGGCCACAAGCAACAGCCTGGTCATCTCTATGTGAAGGAGTGTCGCACTGCATGAGGCAAATAGTGGTCACACCAGATACTGACTGGTTTTCTGATCCAAGTATCTGTGACCAACAGATGCATATCTGTATTCCCAGTCATGTAAATTCCATAGATTAGGGCCTAATGAATTTATTTCAATTGACTGATTTCATGCAAAACATGCAAAACAAACTTGCCCACTCTTCCACAAACAACCTGGGCAAAGGGGACATGAATTGATGACATGATTGGAATCCAAACCCAACCTTTAATTTACGCTGTGACACACTTAGGTACCAAATTCAGTTTTGGAAGAGGCTGATTTTATGACAAAAATGTCCCTTTTTACACTTTGTAGTCAATTTTTACAATAGAATAAATGTTTCTGATTGGCCGTTTACAAAAGGAATGTTTAGCTTTTTTGGCGCAGTCGCTCTAACTCCGATACATACACACACCGTTTATAACAAAATGCTGTTTCATTCTGGTGCATTACACACAGGATACTCACGGATGATGGGGCTGCACTGGCCTCCTCCAGGCAGAAGGTCCTTGAGGATGTTGAGGAACATGATAAAGCTGAGAACCAGTTTAACCTTGAAGGGGATGCGCTTGCTCTCTCCCAGCGGCAGGGCGAAGCTGCCCACATCAGCCAAGATGATTAGTATACTGGGCAGGACCAGGGACAGAAACGGGTTTCGGACCGCATTTTCAGCAATACCTGTGAAGACAGACAGATAAGCCGGCTAAGGAGTATTGGTGTCTCTGGGGTGTCTTTGGCCTGGTTTGCTAACTACCTCAGAGTGCAGTGTTTAAAGTCAGAAAATCTGCTGTCTCAGCTACTGCCTGTCAAGGGAGTACCCCAAGTCTCAATCCTAGGCCCCACACTCTTTTGCAATTTGCATCAACATAGCCTCAGGCAGTAGGAAGCTCTCTCATCCATTTATATGCAGATAATAGTCTTATAGTCAGCTGGCCCTTCCAGGAGTTTATGTTAAATGCTCTACAACAAAGCTTTCTTAGTGTCCAGCAAGCTTTCTCTACCCTTAACCTTGTTCTGAATACCTTCAAAACAAAGGTCATGTGGTTTGGTAAGAAGAATGCCCCTCTCCCCACAGGTGGGTTTACTACCTCTGAGGGTTAAGGCTTGAGGTAGTCACCTCATACAAGCATTTGGGAGTATGGCTAGACGGTACACTGTCCTTCTCTCCAGCACATATCAAAGCTGCAGGCTAAAGTTAAATCTAGACTTGGTTTCTTCTACCGTAATCACTCTTTCACCCCAGCTGCCAAACTAACCTGATTCAGATGACCATCCTACCCATGCTAGATTACAGAGACATCATTTATAGATCGGTAGGTAAGGGTTCTCTCGAGCGACCAGATGTTCTTTACCATTCGGCCATCAGATTTGCCTTATAGGACACATCACTGTGCTCTATACTCCTCTGTAAACTGGTCATCTCTGTATACCCATGGCAAGACCCACTGGTTGATGCTTATTTATAAAAACCTCTTAGGCCTCACACCCCTATCTGAGATATCTACTGCAGCCCTCATCCTCCACATACATAACACCTGTTCTGCCAGTCACATTCTGTTAAAGGTCCCCCAAAGCACACACATCCTGGGTCAAGCTTGTCTTTTCAGTTCCCTGCAGCTAGTGGCCGAACGAAGCTGCAAATAATCACTCAAACTGGACAGTTTTATCTCAATCTCTTCATTCAAAGACTCAATCATGGACACTCTTACTGACAGTTGTGGCTGCTTTGCATGATGTATTGTTGTCTGTACCTTCTTGCCCCTTTTGTGCTGTTGTCTGTGCCCAATAATGTTTGTACCATGTTTTGTGCTGCTACCATGCTGTGTTGTCGCGTTGCTACCATGTTGTTGTCATGTTGTGTTGATACCATGTTGTGTTGCTACCATGATGTTGTGTTGCTTTACCATGCTGTGTTGTCATGTGTTGCTACCATGTTGTTGTCATGTTGTGTTACTTTACCATGCTGTGTTGCTACCATGTTGTTGTCATGTTGTGTTGCTACCATGCTGTGTTGTCATGTGTTGCTGGCTTGCTATGTTTTTGTCTTAGGTCTCTCTATATGTAGTGTTGTGTTTTTGACCTAATATATATATATTATTTATTTATTTTATCCCAGGCCCCGTCCCCGCAGGAGGCCTTTTGCCTTTTGGTAGGCCGTCATTGTAAATAAGAATTTGTTCTAAACTGACTTACCTAGTTAAATAAAGTTTAAATAAATCAAATAAAAAGCCAGGCAGAAATAATTTGTTTTGAATAAGTGTATTGTCTTTTGAGTGTAAATGTTTAAGCTTTGCCCATAAAAATAAGAGTAAGGTATCTTTACATGTCCCACATAAATAAAATACAACTGAAATCACCAGGAGCTCTCACTAACCCATAGATAAAGATACTTTACTCTACATGTCACATAAACTACTGAAATCACCAGGAACACTCACTAACCCATAGATAAAGATAGTTTACATATCACATAAACTACTGAAATCACCAGGAACACTCACTAACCCATAGATAAAGATAGTTTACATATCA
>NC_088421.1:41009675-41016790 GCF_034236695.1 Oncorhynchus nerka | reverse complement strand
AAATGAGAAATGATTTTGAGTAAAGTAGTCAACGTTTTAAACCCTACTACAGTGGTAGTAGCCTAACTAATATTTCTGAGGGAGCCACTTTGGTGTAACAACATCACTGATAGGATCCATTCTTACAGTGGCTCTGGTATCAGGTTCTAAGGTCATCAATATCAAAGCAATGTTTCTCAAGTTCATACTAGCTGTCAATCATGGCCCTAAGAAGCTGTTTGATTCATTCTGGCAGGCATTCATTTGGAAGATAACTTGCAGTAAATATTGTCGATCATTATTATTATAATTTACAAACAATGGTGTAATGGTATTGTTTTCCTTCCTGAAACCGAGAAAAAACTGTCAAAAATCCAAGGACTGATCCAATCCAACATTTTTGTGAACCATTATATTCACTGTGTCAAACCCACTAATGAGCACCAACATAATATTCACTGTGTCCAGCCCACTAATGAGCACCAACATAATATTCACTGTGTCCAGCCCACTAATGAGCACCAACATAATATTCACTGTGTCCAGCCCACTAATGAGCACCAACATAATATTCACTGTGTCCAGCCCACTAATGAGCACCAACATAATATTCACTGTGTCCAGCCCACTAATGAGCACCAACATAATATTCACTGTGTCCAGCCCACTAATGAGCACCAACATAATATTCACTGTGTCCAGCCCACTAATGAGCACCAACATAATATTCACTGTAATATTCACTGTGTCCAGCCCACTAATGAGCACCAACATAATATTCACTGTGTCCAGCCCACTAATGAGCACCAACATAATATTCACTGTGTCCAGCCCACTAATGAGCACCAAAATAATATTCACTGTGTCCAGCCCACTAATGAGCACCAAAATAATATTCACTGTGTCCAGCCCACTAATGAGCACCAAAATAATATTCACTGTGTCCAGCCCACTAATGAGCACCAAAATAATATTCACTGTGTCCAGCCCACTAATGAGCACCAAAATAATATTCACTGTGTCCAGCCCACTAATGAGCACCAACATAATATTCACTGTGTCCAGCCCACTAATGAGCACCAACATAATATTCACTGTGTCCAGCCCACTAATGAGCACCAACATAATATTCACTGTGTCCAGCCCACTAATGAGCACCAACATAATATTCACTGTGTCCAGCCCACTAATGAGCACCAAAATAATATTCACTGTGTCCAGCCCACTAATGAGCACCAAAATAATATTCACTGTGTCCAGCCCACTAATGAGCACCAACATAATATTCACTGTGTCCAGCCCACTAATGAGCACCAACATAATATTCACTGTGTCCAGCCCACTAATGAGCACCAAAATAATATTCACTGTGTCCAGCCCACTAATGAGCACCAAAATAATATTCACTGTGTCCAGCCCACTAATGAGCACCAAAATAATATTCACTGTGTCCAGCCCACTAATGAGCACCAAAATAATATTCACTGTGTCCAGCCCACTAATGAGCACCAAAATAATATTCACTGTGTCCAGCCCACTAATGAGCACCAAAATAATATTCACTGTGTCCAGCCCACTAATAATAGCCAGCCACTAATAATATTCACTGTGTCCAGCCCACTAATGAGCACCAAAATAATATTCACTGTGTCCAGCCCACTAATGAGCACCAAAATAATATTCACTGTGTCCAGCCCACTAATGAGCACCAAAATAATATTCACTGTGTCCAGCCCACTAATGAGCACCAAAATAATATTCACTGTGTCCAGCCCACTAATGAGCACCAAAATAATATTCACTGTGTCCAGCCCACTAATGAGCACCAACATAATATTCACTGTGTCCAGCCCACTAATGAGCACCAAAATAATATTCACTGTGTCCAGCCCACTAATGAGCACCAAAATAATATTCACTGTGTCCAGCCCACTAATGAGCACCAAAATAATATTCACTGTGTCCAGCCCACTAATGAGCACCAAAATAATATTCACTGTGTCCAGCCCACTAATGAGCACCAAAATAATATTCACTGTGTCCAGCCCACTAATGAGCACCAAAATAATATTCACTGTGTGCAGCCCACTAACAAGTACCAAAATGATATTCACTGTTTCCAGCCCCTAACATGGCTCGATGGGTCAATTGAGGACGATGAGGTTGAGCTATCAGGTTATAGCATTCATAGAGTTGACCGAAACAGTGGCGGCGTGTGTGTTTACTAGGAATGATATGCATTTTAACCCTCGTTCAGATCTGAAAATGGATGGTCTTGAGGTTGCATGGGTAGATATACTTCTTCCTTAATGTCGTCCTATACTTGTTGGTCTGCTATCAGCCTCCTAAGCAGAATCATTTCTATGATTTACTTGAATCAAATTGTATTTTCTGATAGAGAATGTATTCTGTTTCGTGATTTTAATACAAATGTGCAGTTATCACCCAAGAAAAGTACACTAGTAAATGCCCTGTATAACTTGAATCAGTTATTTGGACTAAAACAACTGATTGTTGAGCCAACCCGGGTGTGTATTGACAGTAAATCAACTTTGGATTTGATTATTGTATCAGATCAAGAGAACATCTGTCAGTCAGGAGTCTTAAATATTGGTTTTAGTGATCATATGGTAACCTACTGTACCCGTAAGAAATCCAAAATACTACTAGAGGCAGGTAATAAATACATGAAGGTACGGTCTATGAAACAATACTCAAAAGAACGTTTTGTAGAAGTACTTGACCTTTTGTATTGGTCTCCTGTACTAAACTGTGATGATGTGGATCAAGCTTGGTATCTTTGTATTGGTCTCCTGTACTAAACTGTGATGATGTGGATCAAGCTTGGTATCTTTTTAAAGATCTGTTTCTGTCTGCACTCGAATCTCTGGCTCCGATGAAACAAATTCCAGTCAAACAGCGGTCAGGGAAATGCATGATTTCTGAGATCTTAGACCTCATAAGGAAAAGGCATTGCTACCTGGCCAGATTCAGAAGGACAAATCTATAACAAGATTATGACGGTTATATTAACAGTAGAAACCAGGCAAGCTACAAAATGGAAACATTATATAGAAGCTGTTAATTAATGACAACTTACATCTGTCTCGTAAACTGTGGAAAGTTTTGAAGGACATTGGCTTAAAAACTCCCCATAAGGTAAAAATCCTGTACTATTGGCCTGGATATTGATGTTTTTTTGCAATCAGCAGACAAAGGTTGCAAATGATTTTACCACATTTTTGTTACCACTATAGCCTCATCTCTGGTTAAGAAGTTACCAACCTGCTCTGGACACTATGGCCAGTCTTTCATTAACACCTTTTACCATACCAAAGGTATCACAAATGATTTGTTTGAGCTGTGCATGGTAACAGAGGACAATGTCTCCAATCTACTATGCTTAATGAGCACAAACAAAGCAACTGGGCTGGATAACCTTCCTGCAAGATTCATAAAGGAAAGTGCTTGTGTCACTGCTAAAATGATAACGCATTTTGTAAACCGTTCTATTAGTAGTGGTACATTTCCCAAGGATCTCAAAACAGCCCGGGTGGTTCCGCTCCACAAGAAGAGCAGTAAAACAAATGGCCTGTGTCAATCCTCACCACCTTCCAAAGTTTTGAATCAACTTGAGGGATACCTTCTGGAGCACAAACTTCTTTATGAACTCCAATCTGGCTTTAGAACGGCTCATTCCACTGATACTTGACTTATCCACCTATCTGACCAACAGAACACAAGTATGTAATGGTGATGTTTGTAATTGTGTATGTAATGGTGATGTTTTGTCAGAGGCCAAAGAAATATCCTGTGGAGTACTGCAGGGATCAATTTTAGGGCCTCTCTTATTTCTTATATACGTTAATGATATGCCAGATATATTAGTACAAACTCTTGCTTTATGCTGATGAGTCAGCCATACTGGTATCAGGGAAGAATACAGTTTACATAAAGAAGACCCTGAGTAAGGAATTGCATTTGGTTCGAGATTGGTTGTCTGACAACAAATTGTCACTACATTTGTGAAAAACTGAATCGATTTTGTTTGGAACAAAACGTAGATTGCTTAGGGCTGACAAGATAAAGGTAAACTGTGCAGGCAAGGAGGTTGAATCTCAAACAAGTGTAACTTATCTTGGTGTGTTCCTAGATCAATCCCTTTCTGGAGACCTGATTGCTGCTAAAATTCTTTCTAAAATGGCAAACAAATTGACATTTTTATATCGTAACACTAGATATTTTAACATTAAAGTTAAGAAACTGCTTCTCTCAATCTTGATTCAGTGTCATTTTGATTATGCCTGCTCTGCTTGGTATAGTGTGCTTTCAAAAAAGCTGAAAAAGAGAATGCAGGTCATACAAAATAATGTTATCAGGTATATGCTGAATGTCCCCGCTAGGACCCACATAGGGGTACAGGAGTTCTGGGAGGTGGGCTTGTTGCCTTTGGAGTCCAGAGTGGACCAACATAAACTTAATCATATGTTTGACATCTTAAATAATCGCGCTCCAGGTCATATGAAAAACCACATTGAAATGGTCTATAACCAACACAGTCTCAATACCAGAGCTAGTGTTATGTCTTGTAAAATCCCAAGAGTAAACAGTACTGCGAGGAGCACGTTTTTCCATACAGGCATTTGTCTATGGAATAGCCTTCTCTTGGAGATCAAGCAAATAAAAAGTAAAAATAGCTTTAAAAAGCAGGCAAAATGTTTCATTTGGACAAAGTTGTCTAAGTAAGAGAAACCACCCCACTGCCCCTTGTGCCCCCTACTGCTGGTCAGGTGGATTTATTTGAAGGATCAGTATGATGTTCAATTAATAGATTGTTTTAATGTGAAATGAATATGGTTGATTTTTAATGTTAGGGAGAAGGGCAGTGAATAGTGCCACTGTTCTGGGATGTCAATATAAATGAATGTATTTATGGTGGTTTATAATTTTGTCTTGACTTCTAATCATTATATGTGTTGTTGGTTTTACCATCGAGGACCACTTTGGAAACGTTTTAATTCATACTTTCAAGTGATATCCTCTGGGTCCACATTGTACATTTAGTTGTATATGTCTGTTACCCAAAATAAATTCAAGTAAAAATCTATTTAAAAAACCACCAAAAATCATATTTACTGTGTCCAGCCCAAAAATAAAAACTAGACAGTCAGGGAGCATAGAAAATTCCAAAGATGACAAATAAACTGAATTGCATTATATACTGAATTGCAGTAGGCTACACAGATTTAAAAATGTTTTAGTTGTTTTTAGTAACATCTTGTTTTTATTAAGATCTTTGGTAAGTAAGTAAGTGTGCAAGAGCGGTTTAGCAGACAGAATGAGGTTTGAAGTGATGCACTTACCACTAAATACCCACACATTGATTCCGATGGCACAGAAATCTGAAGCGAAGGGGTAGTTGTACAGATTGACTTCACAGCCCACCACAGTGTTCATGATGACCATGTGCTCTATAGTCCCGTTGCTGTGCACCAGCAAATCCTTGTTGCCGTGCTTCATCGTTGTTTGCACTCTTTAGACATGAGAGGTTGAGGACAGACTGAGGATTGATGTACTAAAACTGTCACACCTAAACATTTGGCCATTCTAAACAGACAACTGAAGATTGATCTAGTGAACATGTAAAAGTCGGTTTGGCGTCTCTAGCTTGAACAGTTCAAGCGTTATTATTGGTGAGTTTTATTTCATGCTAATTTATGCAATGCTTATAGTTGATAAACATTTTGAATAGCTTACTGTGTATTCCTATGGTTCTCATTCCAACCCATGTTCATTTAAATGGTTATGGTTCAGAACGTATAAATAGTATAACAAATCTGTATAAAAACAATCTAAGTTGTCTCAGTTTGAACATGTAAACGCAGGTTGGTGTCGATAGCTTGACTGGTGTCAGAGCACATTTAAAATACTTTCCATTCAACCCTATGGAGCGTTTATGATCATTTAAAATACTTTCCATTCAACCCTATGGAGCGTTTATGATCATTTAAAATACTTTCCATTCAACCCTATGGAGCGTTTATGATCATTTAAAATACTTTCCATTCAACCCTATGGAGCGTTTATGATCATTTAAAATGGTTATAGTTCAAAAGGTCTAAATGTTATAACAATTCTGAATGCAAGCACTCTATGTTGGGGGCAGTCTGGACATTTGGAAGTTGGTTTCGTGTTAGTAACTTAAAATCGTTTAAACTCTAGAGTAGGCGGAAGAAATATAATAACCATGATACTAATAAGACTGAGATAAATCTAGAAGTGTGCTTTTCCATCACCAAGCCTCCTAAAATGAATGAAACATAACATAAGTTATTGTATTCTGTTGTAAGTGAACTCACCCATTAGTCACATGGAGTTCAGGAGTCCAGATTTTGCTGACAGGCAGGACCACCATATCATGATGATAGACTGATGTGTCCCATGATAAATCAGGGTCTTCCCAAGACTAGTTTTAAATCAAATCAAATGTTATTTGTCACATGCTCTGAATACAACAGGTTTAGACCTTACCGTGAAATGCTTACTTACGAGCCCTTAACCAACAATGCAGTTCAAGAGTTAAGAATATATTTACTAAATAAACTAAAGTAAAAAATTAATAATAACACAATAAAATAACAATAACGAGGCTATATACAGGGTGTACCGGTACCGAGTCAATGTGTGGGGGTACAGGTTAGTCTAGGTAATTTATATATGTAGGTAGGGGTAAAGTTTGACATGCATAGATAATAAACAGTGAGTAGCAACAGTGTAAAAACAAAAGGAGGGGTGTCAATGTAAATAGTCCGGCGGCCATTTGATTCATTGTTCAGCAGTCTTATGGCTTGGGGGAAGAATCATAGTCATGAGAAGTATTACAAAATGCCACATTTACTTGAATGTCTCCCTTGATGTTTGATGTGTACTTACCAGTATGACCTGCAGACGACTCTCGAAGCGGAGGTTTTTTGTGTCCTATTAGGAAGAGAATAATTCCTCATCACATAATGATATAACTGTCAATAGGTTATCTCTGAAACTCATCACATTGTACAAAACTCAATTAAAAGGAACAGAAAGTGACTTACGACAGACAGAGTTTCATACATCACAACGGCACACTGATATTTGAG
>NC_088421.1:40979506-41009575 GCF_034236695.1 Oncorhynchus nerka | reverse complement strand
AGACATGGCCCTGTCAACCAACCAGTAACAGACATGGCCCTGTCAACCAACTAGCAACAGACATGGCCCTGTCAACCAACCAGCAACAGACATGGCCCTGTCAACCAACCAGTAGGAGACATGGCCCTGTCAACCAACTAGCAATAGACATGGCCCTGTCAACCAACCAGCAACAGACATGCCCCTGTCAACCAAGTAGGAGACATGGCCCTGTCAGGAGACATGGCCCTGTCAACCAACCAGTAGGAGACATGGCCCTGTCAACCAACTAGCAACAGACATGGCCCTGTCAACCAACTAGCAACAGACATGGCCCTGTCAACCAACTAGCAACAGACATGGCCCTGTCATCCAAACAGACATGGCAATAGACATGGCCCTGTCAACCAACTAGCAACAGACATGGCCCTGTCAACCAACCAGTAGGAGACATGTCCCTGTCAACCAACTAGCAACAGACATGGCCCTGTCAACCAACCAGCAACAGACATGGCCCTGTCAACCAACTAGCAACAGACATGGCCCTGTCAACCAACCAGTAGGAGACATGGCCCAACCAACCAGCAACAGACATGGCCAACCAACCAGCAAGGAGACATGGCCCTGTCAACCAACTAGCAACAGACATGGCCCTGTCAACCAACTAGCAACAGACATGGCCAACCAACTAGCAACAGTCAACCAACTAGCAACAGACAGACATGGCCCTGTCAACCAACTAGCAACAGACATAGCCCTGTCATCCAACTAGCAATAGACATGGCCCTGTCAACCAGTCAACCAACTAGCAACAGACATGGCCCTGTCAACCAACCAGTAGGAGACATGTCCCTGTCAACCAACTAGCAACAGACATGGCCCTGTCAACCAACCATGGCCCTGCAACAGACATGGCCCTGTCAACCAACTAGCAACAGACATGGCCCTGTCAACCAACCAGCAGGAGACATGGCCCTGTCAACCAACTAGCAACAGACATGGCCCTGTCAACCAACCAGCAACAGACATGGCCCTGTCAACCAATCAGCAACAGACATGGCCCTGTCAACCAACCAGTAGGAGACATGGCCCTGTCAACCAACTAGCAATAGACATGGCCCTGTCAACCAACCAGCAACAGACATGCCCCTGTCAACCAACCAGTAGGAGACATGGCCCTGTCAACCAACCAGTAGGAGACATGGCCCTGTCAACCAACTAGCAACAGACATAGCCCTGTCAACCAACTAGCAACAGACATGGCCCTGTCAACCAACTAGCAACAGACATAGCCCTGTCATCCAACTAGCAATAGACATGGCCCTGTCAACCAACTAGCAACAGACATGGCCCTGTCAACCAACCAGTAGGAGACATGGCCCTGTCAACCAACTAGCAACAGACATGGCCCTGTCAACCAACCAGTAGGAGACATGGCCCTGTCAACCAACCAGTAGGAGACATGGCCCTGTCAACCAACCAGTAGGAGACATGGCCCTGTCAACCAACCAGCAACAGACATGGCCCTGTCAACCAACTAGCAACAGACATGGCCCTGTCAACCAATCAGCAACAGACATGGCCCTGTCAACCAACCAGTAACAGACATGGCCCTGTCAACCAACTAGCAACAGACATGGCCCTGTCAACCAACCAGCAACAGACATGGCCCTGTCAACCAACCAGTAGGAGACATGGCCCTGTCAACCAACTAGCAATAGACATGGCCCTGTCAACCAACCAGCAACAGACATGCCCCTGTCAACCAACCAGTAGGAGACATGGCCCTGTCAACCAACCAGTAGGAGACATGGCCCTGTCAACCAACTAGCAACAGACATAGCCCTGTCAACCAACTAGCAACAGACATGGCCCTGTCAACCAACTAGCAACAGACATAGCCCTGTCATCCAACTAGCAATAGACATGGCCCTGTCAACCAACTAGCAACAGACATGGCCCTGTCAACCAACCAGTAGGAGACATGTCCCTGTCAACCAACTAGCAACAGACATGGCCCTGTCAACCAACCAGTAGGAGACATGGCCCTGTCAACCAACCAGTAGGAGACATGGCCCTGTCAACCAACCAGTAGGAGACATGGCCCTGTCAACCAACCAGCAACAGACATGGCCCTGTCAACCAACTAGCAACAGACATGGCCCTGTCAACCAACCAGTAGGAGACATGGCCCTGTCAACCAACTAGCAACAGACATGGCCCTGTCAACCAACCAGCAACAGACATGGCCCTGTCAACCAATCAGCAACAGACATGGCCCTGTCAACCAACCAGTAGGAGACATGGCCCTGTCAACCAACTAGCAATAGACATGGCCCTGTCAACCAACCAGCAACAGACATGGCCCTGTCAACCAATCAGCAACAGACATGGCCCTGTCAACCAACCAGTAACAGACATGGCTCTGTCAACCAACTAGCAACAGACATGGCCCTGTCAACCAACCAGCAACAGACATGGCCCTGTCAACCAACCAGTAGGAGACATGGCCCTGTCAAACAACTAGCAATAGACATGGCCCTGTCAACCAACCAGCAACAGACATGCCCCTGTCAACCAACCAGTAGGAGACATGGCCCTGTCAACCAACCAGTAGGAGACATGGCCTTGTCAACCAACTAGCAACAGACATAGCCCTGTCAACCAACTAGCAACAGACATGGCCCTGTCAACCAACTAGCAACAGACATAGCCCTGTCATCCAACTAGCAATAGACATGGCCCTGTCAACCAACTAGCAACAGACATGGCCCTGTCAACCAACCAGTAGGAGACATGGCCCTGTCAACCAACTAGCAACAGACATGGCCCTGTCAACCAACCAGTAGGAGACATGGCCCTGTCAACCAACCAGTAGGAGACATGGCCCTGTCAACCAACCAGTAGGAGACATGGCCCTGTCAACCAACCAGCAACAGACATGGCCCTGTCAACCAACTAGCAACAGACATGGCCCTGTCAACCAACCAGTAGGAGACATGGACCTGTCAACCAACTAGCAACAGACATTGCCCTGTCAACCAACCAGCAACAGACATGGCCCTGTCAACCAATCAGCAACAGACATGGCCCTGTCAACCAACCAGTAGGAGACATGGCCCTGTCAACCAACTAGCAATAGACATGGCCCTGTCAACCAACCAGCAACAGACATGCCCCTGTCAACCAACCAGTAGGAGACATGGCCCTGTCAACCAACCAGTAGGAGACATGGCCCTGTCAACCAACTAGCAACAGACATAGCCCTGTCAACCAACTAGCAACAGACATGGCCCTGTCAACCAACTAGCAACAGACATGGCCCTGTCAACCAACCAGTAGGAGACATGGCCCTGTCAGCCAACTAGCAACAGACATGGCCCTGTCAACCAACTAGCAACAGACATGGCCCTGTCAACCAACCAGTAGGAGACATGGCCCTGTCAACCAACCAGCAACAGACATGGCCCTGTCAATCAACCAGTAGGAGACATGACCCTGTCAACCAACTAGCAACAGACATGGCTCTGTCAACCAACCAGTAGGAGACATGGCCCTGTCAACCAACTAGCAACAGACATAGCCCTGTCAACCAACTAGCAACAGACATGGCCCTGTCAACCAACCAGTAGGAGACATGGCCCTGTCAACCAACCAGCAACAGACATGGCCCTGTCAATCAACCAGTAGGAGACATGGCCCTGTCAACCAACCAGCAGGAGACATAGCCCTGACAACCAACCAGTAGGAGACATGGCCCTGTCAACCAACCAGTAGGAGACATGGCCCCTGTCAACCAACCAGTAGGAGACAAGGCCCTATCAACCAACCAGTAGGAGACAAGGCCCTATCAACCAACCAGTAGGAGACAAGGCCCTATCAACCAACCAGTAGGAGACATGGCCCTATCAACCAACCAGTAGGAGACAAGGCCCTATCAACCAACCAGTAGGAGACAAGGCCCTATCAACCAACCAGTAGGAGACATGGCCCTGTCAACCAACCAGCAAGAGACATGACCCTGTCAACCAACCAGCAAGAGACATGGCCCTGTCAACCAACCAGCAGGAGACATGGCCCTGTCAACCAACCATCAGGAGACATGGCCCTGTCAACCAACCAGCAGGAGACGTGACAGTGAGAGGGCGGGTCAATATGTCTAGACTCTGGAGTGGCAGGGTGCACAGTCAGCAGGAGCCAATCAGATCGCCAGGCCAGGGATGATGAGAAGCACCCTCCTATGAATACTATTAACCTCTGTTCAGGTTTTGACTACCAGTCAGCCCATTTATATTGTCCACTAGACATTTTATCTCTTGTTGAGTGACATACAGTCTCAGGATCAGTGGTGGTGGTCATGTCTGCTTACTGAGTGTTGAAAGCCTAATAATATGGTCTGACCCCGAACCAGCTAAAGGGACCTCTACAAGCTTTAGCTTCTCCCCCTCTGTCTAAATATCTATGGATTAGTGCTCTCCTCACCTCCTCTTTCCCTCTTCCTGCTGCTTGGCTTGTTATTATCCCTCTCCTTCTCTTCTCCTGGTACCTCCTCCTCTATCCCTCCCTCTCGCAGGACATGTCTGTGGTCCTCCCTCTCTCAGGACATGTCTGTGGTCATCCCTCTCTCAGGACATGTCTGTGGTCCTCTTCTCTCAGGACATATCTGTGGTCCTCCCTCTCTCAGGACATGTCTGTGGTCCTCCCTCTCCCAGGACATGTCTGTGGTCCTCCCTCTCTCAGGACATGTCTGTGGTCATCCCTCTCTCAGGACATGTTTGTGGTCCTCCCTCGCTCAGGACATGTCTGTGGTCCTCCCTCTCTCACGACATGTCTGTGGTCCTCTCCTCTCTCAGGACATGTCTGTGGTCCTCCCTCTCTCAGGACATGTCTGTGGTCCTCCCTCTCTCAGGACATGTCTGTGATCCTCTCCTCTCTCAGGACATGTCTGTGGTCCTCTCCTCTCAGGACATATCTGTGGTCCTCTCCTCTCAGTGTGGATGCTGCATGGTATATCTCTCTATCTCAGGACATGTCTTTGGTCCTCTCCTCTCTCAGGACATATCTGTGGTCCTCTCCTCTCAGGACATGTCTGTGGTCCTCTCCTCTCAGTGTGGATGCTGCATGGTATATCTCTCTCTCTCAGGACATGTCTGTGGTCCTCCCTCTCTCAGGACATGTCTGTGGTCCTCTCCTCTCAGTGTGGATGCTGCATGGTATATCTCTCTCTCTCAGGACATGTCTGTGGTCCTCCCTCTCTCAGGACATGTCTGTGGTCCTCTCCTCTCAGGACATGTCTGTGGTCCTCCCTCTCTCAGGACATGTCTGTGGTCCTCTCCTCTCAGGACATGTTTGTGGTCCTCCCTCTCTCAGAACATGTCTGTGGTCCTCTCCTCTCAGTGTGGATGCTGCATGGTATATCTCTCTCTCTCAGGACATGTCTGTGGTCCTCCCTCTCTCAGGACATGTCTGTAGTCCTCTCCTCTCAGTGTGGATGCTGCATGGTATATCTCTCTCTCTCAGGACATGTCTGTGGTCCTCCCTCTCTCAGGACATGTCTGTGGTCCTCTCCTCTCAGGACATGTCTGTGGTCCTCCCTCTCTCAGGACATGTCTGTGGTCCTCTCCTCTCAGGACATGTCTGTGGTCCTCCCTCTCTCAGGACATGTCTGTGGTCCTCTCCTCTCTCAGGACATGTCTGGGGTCCTCTCCTCTCTCAGGACATGTCTGTGGTCCTCTCCTCTCTCAGGACATGTCTGGGGTCCTCTCCTCTCTCAGGACATGTCTGGGGTCCTCTCCTCTCAGGACATGTCTGTGGTACTCTCCTCTCTCAGGTCATGTCTGTGGTCCTCTCCTCTCAGGACATGTCTGTGGTCCTCTCCTCTCAGGACATGTCTGTGGTCCTCCCTCTCTCAGGACATGTCTGTGGTCCTCCATCTCTCAGGACATGTCTGTGGTCCTCTCCTCTCTCAGGACATGTCTGGGGTCCTCTCCTCTCAGGACATGTCTGTGGTCCTCTCCTCTCAGGACATGTCTGGGGTCCTCTCCTCTCAGGACATGTCTGTGGTCCTCTCCTCTCAGGACATGTCTGTGGTCCTCTCCTCTCAGGACATGTCTGGGGTCCTCTCCTCTCAGGACATTTCTGTGGTCCTCTCCTCTCAGGACATGTCTGTGGTCCTCTCCTCTCAGGACATGTCTGTAGTCGTCTCCTCTCAGGACATGTCTGTGGTCCTCTCCTCTCAGGACATGTCTGTGGTCCTCTCCTCTCAGGACATGTCTGGGGTCCTCTCCTCTCAGGACATGTCTGTGGTCCTCTCCTCTCAGGACATGTCTGGGGTCCTCTCCTCTCTCAGGACATGTCTGTGGTCCTCTCCTCTCAGGACATGTCTGTGGTCCTCTCCTCTCTCAGGACATGTCTGGGGTCCTCTCCTCTCAGGACATGTCTGTGGTCCTCTCCTCTCAGGACATGTCTGGGGTCCTCTCCTCTCTCAGGACATGTCTGTGGTCCTCTCCTCTCAGGACATGTCTGTGGTCCTCTCCTCTCTCAGGACATGTCTGGGGTCCTCTCCTCTCAGGACATGTCTGTGGTCCTCTCCTCTCTCAGGACATGTCTGTGGTCCTCTCCTCTCAGGACATGTCTGTGGTCCTCTCCTCTCTCAGGACATGTCTGTGGTCCTCTCCTCTCAGTGTGGATGCTGCATGGTATATCTCTCTCTCTCTGGGACATGTTAATAATGCAGGAGGCTTAGTTGATTAATGTGGGGGCTGGGGGCTTAGTGTGGGTGTGTGTGTTCGTGTGTGTGTGGGGGGGGCTGGGAGTGTGGAGGCCTTGACAGGAGAGTGGTTGGGAGAACTGGCTGGCTGGCTGGCTGACTGGCTGGGCTCATAATCAGCCCACACCTTTGGCTCGTGGTGCCGACAGGGGCTGTCCTCAGAGACGTGGGTGAGAGGAGGGAGAGGAGAAGGGGATGGAGGAGGGGTGGTGGTACTGTACAGGGCTGTTCCATTACCCCTCCTCTAGCTAAATGTATTAGTGTGGTTTCTAGTGTTAGGCTGAAACAGTAGTACATCCCAGACTGGTCTCATACATCAGACGTAACATAGTAAATGTGAATCCATGTTACTTAAACCTTCCTCTAACCCTAACTTTAACCCCTTACCATGACCCCTAGAGCTAGCTAACGTTAGCAATAGCCACCTAGGTTTTTTGAATGCGTCCCACGTACAAATTGTAATTCGTAACATATTGTATGGATTGTAATTGCTAACACAACATACAGAATGGATGATGGACATCCACAAATGAATACATACCATACAAATTGTAACATGTCATACTAAATGGAGTGTCTCAGATGTACATACAGAATGATACGAAATGCTCTGAGACCATGTTGTGCATCCGTGTAGTTTTGTTGTAGGACAGTCATTGTGTTAGAGTACAGGGAGACAAGGCAGGTCTGGTCTGTTATGTCTGTACTGTGTGTCAGTAGGTCTGCTCTGTTATGTCTGTACTGTGTGTCAGTAGGTCTGCTCTGTTATGTCTGTACTGTGTGTCAGTAGGTCTGCTCTGTTATGTCTGTACTGTGTGTCAGCAGGTCTGCTCTGTTATGTCTGTACTGTGTGTCAGTAGGTCTGCTCTGTTATGTCTGTACTGTGTGTCAGTAGGTCTGCTCTGTTATGTCTGTACTGTGTGTCAGTAGGTCTGCTCTGTTATGTCTGTACTGTGTGTCAGTAGGTCTGGTCTGTTATGTCTGTACTGTGTGTCAGTAGGTCTGCTCTGTTATGTCTGTACTGTGTGTCAGTAGGTCTGGTCTGTTAAATCTGTACTGTGTGTCAGCAGGTCTGCTCTGTTATGTCTGTACTGTGTGTCAGTAGGTCTGGTCTGTTATGTCTGTACTGTGTGTCAGCAGGTCTGCTCTGTTATGTCTGTACTGTGTGTCAGTAGGTCTGGTCTGTTATATCTGTACTGTGTGTCAGTAGGTCTGGTCTGTTAAATCTGTACTGTGTGTCAGTAGGTCTGGTCTGTTATATATGTACTGTGTGTCAGTAGGTCTGGTCTGTTATATATGTACTGTGTGTCAGTAGGTCTGGTCTGTTATATATGTACTGTGTGTCAGTAGGTCTGGTCTGTTATATCTGTACTGTGTGTCAGTAGGTCTGGTCTGTTAAATCTGTACTGTGTGTCAGTAGGTCTGGTCTGTTATATATGTACTGTGTGTCAGTAGGTCTGGTCTGTTATATCTGTACTGTGTGTCAGTAGGTCTGGTCTGTTATATCTGTACTGTGTGTCAGTAGGTCTGGTCTGTTATATCTGTACTGTGTGTCAGTAGGTCTGGTCTGTTATATCTGTACTGTGTGTCAGTAGGTCTGGTCTGTTATATCTGTACTGTGTGTCAGTAGGCCTGGCTCTCAACCTTGCTCTGTAACATGATCCCTACCACACAATTACATACCACACACACACACGCACGCACACACACACACACACACACACACACACACACACACACACACACACAGTGGGTTGGGGTTTCCCAGTGTGGTGTTGGAGCACACACACACACACACACACAGGGCACACCGACACATTCTCTGAGCACCCAGTCTGCTTAATGATTAGAGCTGAGACATTAGCTTTTTGGGTTGGGGTTTGGTGTGGTGTTGGAGCCAGAAGTGGCCAGGTTGGGGCTGTGGTCTGATTGAGCGGTGTGAGATAAGCTCAGGGATTGTGGGGGATTTCCACCTGTCTGGAGCTGTGGTCGACAGGGGACAGGAGAGGCAGAGTGTAGGAGGTGGAGAGAGCAGGAGTCCTGCTGCCATAGTCTGTTCCTGCAGGGCTCCCCAGCACCGATGCCCTGTAGTCATTCTCTCTGAGCTCTAAAACCTGTCTGCTTAATGATTAGAGCTGAGACATTAGTGCTTTTTGAGGTCGGTTAGGTTTTGATTAGATTATTAAGAAATAATCAGTGTTTTCGATTATTTTGGTTGAATGCTGTAACAGCACAGAATCAAACAATGACCAGAAGTCCTATGATGGGAGTGACTGCCCAGTGCTGCTTATCCCAGTGCTGCTTATCCCAGTGCTGCTTATCCCAGTGCTGCTTAGCCCAGTGCTGCTTATCCCAGTGGTGCTTATCCCAGTGCTGCTTATCCCAGTGGTGCTTAGCCCAGTGCTGCTTATCCCAGTGGTGCTTATCCCAGTGGTGCTTATCCCAGTGCTGCTTATCCCAGTGCTGCTTATCCCAGTGCTGCTTATCCCAGTGCTGCTTATCCCAGTGCCCCCAGTGCTGCTTAGTGCTGCTTATCCCAGTGCTGCTTATCCCAGTGGTGCTTATCCCAGTGCTGCTTATCCCAGTGCTGCTTATCCCAGTGCTGCTTATCCCAGTGCTGCTTATCCCAGTGCTGCTTATCCCAGTGCTGCTTAGCCCAGTGCTGCTTATCCCAGTGCTGCTTATCCCAGTGCTGCTTATCCCAGTGCTGCTTATCCCAGTGCTGCTTATCCCAGTGCTGCTTATCCCAGTGCTGCTTATCCCAGTGCTGCTTATCCCAGTGCTGCTTATCCCAGTGCTGCTTATCCCAGTGCTGCTTATCCCAGTGCTTGCTTATCACTCATTAACTCTTTATTCACATGACTTTACTTTCATCAAATATTTCAGTTGTTGTGTACATTACATGTGTTTTATGTGATATTTAGTAGTTTAAAACTACAACATCACACAGTTCAGCCTTTTTCTGGTTTATCTGTAGTGAAACAAGAGGAAACCCAGCTAAATGGATGTCACCACTTCCGCCGAAGTCAGCTCCTCTCCTTGTTCGGCGGTCGACGTCACCGGCCTTCTAGCCATCGCCGCTCCACTTGTCATTGCTCCATTTGTTTTGTCTTGTTTCCCCGCACACCTGGTTTACATTCCCTAATCACACTACATATATATTCCCTCTGTTTCCCCCATGTCTTTGTGTGGAGCTGTTTTGCTACATGTTTCGTGTTACGCGCCAGGCTGGTTTTTCCCCGGGTACCGTGTTGAACCCGAGTGGTTTTTTCCCGGGTACCGCGTTGAACCCGAGTGGTTTTCCCCGGGTACCGTGTTGAACCCGAGTGGTTTTTCCCGGGTACCGTGTTGAACCCGAGTGGTTTTTCCCCGGGTACCGTGTTGAACACACACACACACACACACACACACACACACACACACACACACACACACACACACACTGTACTATCTCTGACATGGTCTTCACACACACACACTGTCTCTTGAGTGCTCATCCAAGGAAACTCATGCATATGCATGGTAGCCAGTGACTTTGGGTAAAGAGATGAACAGGGAGATTGAGAGACTGAGAGAGAGAGCGAGAGTAAGTGAGAGAGACAGGGAGAGAGAGGAAGGGAGAGAGAGACAGAGAGAGTAAGTGAGAGGGAGGGAGAGAGAGAGACAGAGAGAGAGAGAGTAAGTGAGAGAGACAGGGAGAGAGATAGAGTAAGTGAGAGGGAGAGAGTAAGTGAGAGGGAGTGAGAGAGAGAGACAGAGAGAGAGAGAGTAAGTGAGAGGGAGGGAGAGAGAGAGAGACAGAGAAAGAGAGTAAGTGAGAGGGAGAGAGGGAGGTAGAGAGAAACATTGCAGAGGTCCGTTTCTCAAGTGTGCCGGCAGCACCATAATGGGAATACAACTGAAGCACTGGTTAATCAGTGTGTTTTCTCTGGCTTGGCCCTGTAATGTATAATAGTCAATCAGCCCAGTCACACAGGGGTTGCTGAGAATGATCAGTTACTCATCGTTTTCTTGTTAAACCCACAGTCTGCCAAGCCAGGGACAGATTGCTCTGCTGGTGCCATTATTACAGAGCAGAATAAAGCCAACCCAAAGCAATGTGTCTTATAGGGGGAGGAGGAGGAGAGAGAAAAGGAGGAGAGAGAGAGTGGAGAGGAGGAGACAGGGAGAGATGAGTGAGTGGAGAGGAGGAGACAGGGAGAGGAGGAGACAGGAAGAGGAGGAGACAGGAAGAGGAGGAGAGAGAGGAGTGAGTGGAGAGGAGGAGACAGGAAGAGGAGGAGAGAGGGAGAGGAATAGACAGGGAGAGGAGGAGAGAGAGGAGTGAGTGGAGAGGTGGAGACAGGTAGAGAAGGAGAGAGTGGAGAGGAGGAGACAGGTAGCGAAGGAGACAGGTAGAGAAGGAGAAGGAGACAGGTAGAGAAGGAGACAGGGAGAAGAGGTGAAAGTGGAGAGGAGGAGACAGGTAGAGAAGGAGACAGGGAGAAGAGGTGAAAGTGGAGAGGAGGAGACGGAGAGGAGGAGACAGGTAGAGGAGGAGAAAGGAGAGAGAGGAGAGGAGAGGCTGGGGACATGGTGTAGTAGACTATGAGGTGTAGAGTAGAGGAGAAGAGATGGTCATTTTGAGAAAGCAGTGCGGGGCTGGAGAGAGGAAGAGTAAAGCTGAGTGGGTGAGACAATGAAAAAGGAGCCTGGAAGAGAGGGAGTGATAGAGAAATAGAGAGGGGGAGAGAAAGCAGAAGGAGATTGCTATAGAGAAAGAGAGAGAGGGAGAGAGGGACATGGAGCAGAGCAATAAGAGAGATTGAGGTCATGAGACAATGGAGGGAGGGAGAGAAATTGAGAAAGGGACACTGGGGAAAAGAGTGAAAGATAGAGATCGGGAGAGGGAGAAAGATAGAGGGAGAGAGCCTGAGAAAGTGTGTACTCAGCTGTGAGATGAGACCTGTCTCCCCATGGGGAGAGATGGGAGAAGGAATCCAATGTCGGTTGGACTGCTCTGAGGGGGAGGGGAGCACGCACACACACACACACAAACACGCACACACAAACACGCACACACAAACACAAACACATGCACACACACTCCTCAGGGAGCTGATCTGTCAGACATAGCGAGTCTACCACAGAGTGGTGAAGCCTACAGGTCTACTGATCCCTGGTCCCCATGCTGTGGGATGGACAGATTGCCAATGTCAGGCACCATGACGTCAGCTAGTAGGAACATGGATAATAGTGTATTACAGTATTCTCTATCCACTATCAATTTATTTGTGCTTTTTAGTAGCGTTGATGGTCGAATGCACATCCCTTATGATGTTGGGCCTTATAAGATGGCAGTAATGACTGTAGTAGTAATGAAGGTAGCAGTAATGAAGGTAGTATTAATGACTGTAGTAGTAATGAAGGTAGTAGTAATGACTGTAGTAGTAATGAAGGTTGTAGTAATGAAGTTAGTTTTAATGAAGGTAGTAGTAATGACTGTAGTAGTAATGAAGGTAGTATTAATGAAGGTAGTATTAATGAAGGTAGTAGTAATAAAGGTAGTAGTAATGAAGGTAGTATTAATGAAGGTAGTAGTAATG
The DNA here is from genome assembly GCF_034236695.1 of Oncorhynchus nerka. Classification (NCBI taxonomy): domain Eukaryota; kingdom Metazoa; phylum Chordata; class Actinopteri; order Salmoniformes; family Salmonidae; genus Oncorhynchus; species Oncorhynchus nerka. The sequence goes on along the minus strand of NC_088421.1, from coordinate 40,997,242 downwards.
AAGGTAGTAGTAATGAAGGTAGTAGTAATGAAGGTAGTATTAATGAAGGTAGTAGTAATGAAGGTAGCAGTAATGAAGTTAGTATTAATGTCTGTAGTAGTAATGAAGGTAGTAGTAATGACTGTAGTAGTAATGAAGGTAGTATTAATAAAGGTAGTAGTAATGAAGGTAGTAGTAATGACGGTAGTAGTAATGAAGGTAGTAGTAATGAAGGTAGTAGTAATGACTGTAGTAGTAATGAAGGTAGTAGTAATGAAGGTAGTAGTAATGAAGGTAGTGGTAATGAAGGTAGTAGTAATGAAGGTAGTTGTAATGAAGGTAGTTAATGTAATGAAGGTAGTAGTAGTAGTAATGAAGGTAGTAGTAATGAATAGTAATGAAGGTAGTAGTAATGAAGGTAGTAGTAATGACTGTAGTAGTAATGAAGGTAGTAGTAATGAAGGTGAATGAAGGTAGTAGTAATGAAGGTAGTAGAAGGTAATGAAGGTAGTAGTAATGAAGGTAGTAGAAGGTAATGAAGGTAGTAGTTGAATAGAGTAATGAAGTAGTAGTAATGACTGTAGTAGTAATGAAGGTAGTAGTAATGAAGGTAGTAGTAATGAAGGTAGTAGAAGGTAGTAGTAATGAAGGTAGTAGTAATGAAGGTAGTAGTAATGACTGTAGTAGTAATGAAGGTAGTAGTAATGAAGGTAGTGGTAATGACTGTAGTAGTAATGAAGGTAGTTGTAATGAAGGTAGTAGTAATGAAGGTAGTAGTAATGAAGGTAGTAGTAATGAAGGTAGTAGTAATGAAGGTAGTAGTGATGAAGGTAGTAGTAATGAAGATAGTAGTAATGACTGTAGTAATGAAGGTAGTATTAATGAAGGTAGTAGTAATAATGAAATGAAGGTAGTATTGAATGAAGTAATGAAGTAGTAATAAGGTAGTAGTAATGAGTAGTAATGAAGGTAGTAGTAATGAAGGTAGTTGAAGGTAGTAGTAATAAAGGTAGTAAATGAAGGTAGTATTAATGAAAGTAGTAATGAAGGTAGTAGTAATGAAGGTAATGAAGGTAGTAGTAATGAAGGTAGTAATGAAGGTGTATTGAATGAAGTAGTAATTAAGTAATGAAGGTAGTATTAATGAAGGTAGTAGTAATGAAGGTAGTGGTAATGAAGGTAGTGGTAATGAAGGTAGTGGTAATGACTGTAGTAGTAATGAAGGTAATATTAATGAAGGTAGTAGTAATAAAGGTAGTAGTAATGAAGGTAGCTGTATTGAAGGTAGTATTAATGAAGGTAGTAGTAATGAAGGTAGTAGTAATGTAATGAAGGTAGTAGTAATGAAGGTAGTAGTAATGAAGGTAGCAGTAATGAAGGTAGTAGTAATGAAGGTAGTGGTAATGACTGTAGTAGTAATGAAGGTAGTAGTAATGAAGGTAGTAGTAATGAAGGTAGTATTAATGAAGGTAGTAGTAATGACGGTAGTAGTAATGAAGGTAGTAGTAATGAAGGTAGTAGTAATGACTGTAGTAGTAATGAAGGTAGTAGTAATGAAGGTAGTAGTAATGAAGGTAGTAGTAATGAAGGTAGTAGTAATGAAGGTAGCAGTAATGAAGGTAGTAGTAATGAAGGTAGCAGTAATGAAGGTAGTAGTAATGAAGGTAGCAGTAATGAAGGTAGCAGTAATGAAGGTAGCAGTAATGAAGGTAATGAAGGTAGCAGTAATGAAGGTAGTAGTAATGAAGGTAATGAAGTAATGAAGGTGTAGTAATGAAGGTAATGAAGGTAGGTAGAAGGTAGTATTGAAGGTAGTATTGAAGGTAGCAGTAATGAAGGTAGTAGTAATGAAGGTAGTAGTAATGAAGGTAGCAGTAATGAAGGTAGTAGTAATGAAGTTAGTAGTAATGAAGGTAGCAGTAATGAAGGTAGCAGTAATGAAGGTAGCGGTAATGAAGGTAGTGGTAATGAAGGTAGAGGTAATGACTGTAGTAGTAATGAAGGTAGCAGTAATGAAGGTAGCGGTAATGAAGGTAGCGGTAATGAAGGTAGAGGTAATGACTGTAGTAGTAATGAAGGTAGCAGTAATGAAGGTAGCGGTAATGAAGGTAGCGGTAATGACTGTAGTAGTAATGAAGGTAGCAGTAATGAAGGTAGCGGTAATGAAGGTAGAGGTAATGACTGTAGTAGTAATGAAGGTAGCAGTAATGAAGGTAGCGGTAATGAAGGTAGCGGTAATGAAGGTAGCGGTAATGAAGGTAGAGGTAATGACTGTAGTAGTAATGAAGGTAGCAGTAATGAAGGTAGCGGTAATGAAGGTAGCGGTAATGACTGTAGTAGTAATGAAGGTAGCAGTAATGAAGGTAGCGGTAATGAAGGTAGCGGTAATGAAGGTAGAGGTAATGACTGTAGTGGTAATGAAGGTAGTAGTATTGAAGGTAGCAGTAATGAAGGTAGTAGTAATGAAGGTAGTAGTAATGAAGGTAGCAGTAATGAAGGTAGTTGTAATGAACACTGAACTGCTCTAACACAGACCTTTATGAGGTTTGTTTGCAACATTTGGATCCCTGAAAGGATCTTGTCAGGTTAAATGTGCTTTGCCATCAGTAATTACAGATACTGTCCACACTATGCAGTGACGTTCAGGTACAGCATACAGCTCGTGACGTCGTGAAACATCCATAGAGATACCCACACTCTGTTGAATCAATGCTCACTCTGTTGAATCAATGCTCACTCCGCTGAATCAATGCTCACTCTGTTGAATCAATGCTCACTCTGTTGAATCAATGCTCACTCTGTTGAATCAATGCTCACTCCGCTGAATCAATGCTCACTCTGTTGAATCAATGCTCACTCTGTTGAATCAATGCTCACTTTGTTGAATCAATGCTCACTCCGCTGAATCAATGCTCACTCTGTTGAATCAATGCTCACTCTGTTGAATCAATGCTCACTCTGTTGAATCAATGCTCACTCTGTTGAATCAATGCTCACTCTGTTGAATCAATGCTCACTCCGCTGAATCAATGCTCACTCTGTTGAATCAATGCTCACTCTGTTGAATCAATGCTCACTCTGTTGAATCAATGCTCACTCCGCTGAATCAATGCTCACTCTGTTGAATCAATGCTCACTCTGTTGAATCAATGCTCACTCTGTTGAATCAATGCTCACTCCGCTGAATCAATGCTCCCATTGTTTTATGAAGTGAAAATCATTGCCCAGAAGTTCTTTTCCAGCAGGTTCCCCCCATGTTTTGTGCTTTGCCATAACTTTAACCGAAGTCTCACATTGCCTCACATTTAAGGGCTGTTCAATCGCCTATTCATTGGAATATCAGAATTAACGTGAGAAAATGTGCCTGGAAATCAAGGTACTTCTAGCCATAATCTCTTCTCTCCCTCTCCTTTCTCTCATGGTGTCCATTCTCTGTGTGGCTATAGGTAGTGGTCTGATGGGGAACTCCTCTGCCTCCTTCATGGGTACGTTCCTGGCCAGCAGTCTGGGCTCGTCCTCCCACCCCTCTCACCCCTCCCGGCCCCCCTCCTCACCCTCTTCACCCGGATCCTTCCGTGGTGGGCCCCACTCCAGCGCCTCTCAGATCTGGTTCCCTCACTCACACGAAGGTAAGAGAGAAACGCCACAGGAAAAACAATGGAATGAGTGATGCCTGACCACCGATTTAGCATGATGTCATCAGGTATATTTAGCTCACAGTCTTCTCAACGTGACGGAGGCCTTTAAGGATCGACAGCCACATAACATATCCTCATGATACACACATCCAGGGGTTCTAGGTGGTTTCATTTTTCAGCTAAATGTAAAGATGACTCAGCACTCTGCACTCTATGCTGCCATCATTATTAATGGACTTGTAAGAGAATCCCCTACTTGTCCTTCTCTCCCAGTCTATGAATCCTCAGGACTCTATCTTGAGCTGACGTTAAGGCGGCGCTGGTGTCAAACACACGTTCGTTGGCAGTTTCCACCTGTTTAAGCCAGAGCTCTGCTATTTTCAAACTGTTGTGCAAAGGTTGGTAATTGACCTGTCTTTTATCAGCTCTTTGTGCTCAGGTGGGAGGGGTGGAAATATTGTAGGTGTGTCCTTAAAAAGGTGATCCAATGGGCTAATTTCAGGCAGCTCTCTTTTTGGGCCTTATCAACGGCTCCTGGGTCGTGTTCATTAGGCACCAAATGGAATGAAATATTCAGAAACGGAGGGGAACAGGGAGGTATTACCTAACCTGAACTAACTAAATAAGACACGCTCATTTTCATGTTCTCCTACAAACCGCTTTCAAACGTTTTCCATTGTGTGCCCTAATGAACACAACTCAGGTCCTGGTTCTCAGCCGTGCGGTATGGAACGCCGTTCGGGTCTTTACGTGTCAAAAAAGATACACGTCAAATACCACAGTTCTATTATAGAATGTTGTGTGTGATGAATTTGCACTTGCAAGCCAGGCGCCACCACTACTATCAGTAGCATTGTCAAAGCTGTACAGACAAATCTGCAAACAAGCAAACACCGGCAACGAACGATGTGTTTACAATACCGCCTTGGTAATAAGGCATTATTTGTTTGACCGCAACTTCTTTGGAATCAGCTAGCACCCGTACAACTTGTGGTTTTGCTGTGTTTTTGAGGAAGAACATTGTTTGCTTCAAATCCATCAGCTAGCTAACTTCTTTACGACCAGCACTGTCCAGAGCTCGAGGAAGGGCAGGTGGGCGAGACGACTTTACCAGCATCATAGCATACGTATTGATGAATCGTTGTGACATATGGAATACGAGTGATAGTCTAGTCAATGTGTAATAACTACGTAAACAATGAATGAACTCGTTAAATTATTATGTGACGTGCTGTCATATTCAAGGCCTGATTGGTCAACAACCTTTTTTGACACGTAAAGACCCAAACGGCGTTCCATAGTACGGAGCTGCAGCTTAACAGCGTGTAATCTTACTCTGACAGCATGTATTCTCAGCCTGGGTTGAGTTTCCAGTGGAGGACAGACAGCTTGTAATCCTTAAGAAATGAGCCCGGCTCCCACCCTTTTCTCTGGGCTCTGAAATAGGCCTCTGCCCCTCCCCTGGAGCATGTTTGGGGTGAAGCACCATGCAGTGTTTTTTAGGATGGAGTGACGGGTCAATAGTTCAGCCAAAAAATGTTACGGTATTCAAATTCACGTCAGCAAGAATGTCACTCAGCCCACTGAACAACACACACGCACGCCAGTAAAGAGGTTGCACAGACTGCAGGGTTGGGCTGTTCAGCTGTTGTGTCTCTGGTGCTTGTGGTGGTTCCCACCCTACCCAGGCTCTGACTGCCTCACCCGACCCGCCTAAACACAGCAGACTCAGGGTATGCCAAGCCCCAAGCATAGCCTCCTTGTTTAAAGGGATAGTTAACGCAAAATACAACATTAGTTAGATGGTTCCTGGTGTACACACTACTTCCAGAATTAGATAACATCTAACTAATGTTGTTATTAAGGTGAACAACCCCTTTAAGAAGGAACTATCTAACTAATGTTATTATTAAGGTGAACAACCCCTTTAAGAAGGAACTATCTGAGTACCCACTGGGCACAGACATCAATACAATGTCTATTCCACGTTGGTTCAACGTAATAACATTAAAAGGACATGGAAACAACGTTGATTCAACCAGTGTGCCAAGTGGGTAATGTTGTCATTAAGGTGAACTACCCCTTTAAGAAGGAACATTCTAACTAATGTTGTCATTAAGGTGAACTACGCCTTTAAGAAGGAACATTCGAACTAATGTTGTCATTAAGATGAACTACCCCTTTAAGAAGGAACATTCTAACTAATGTTGTCATTAAGGTGAACTACCCCTTTAAGAAGGTACATTCTAACTAATGTTGTCATTAAGGTGAACTACCCCTTTAAGACTAGGCCAGCTGTTGTGTCTTGGCCAGGGCAAGCCAGCGGGGAATGTGCTGCAGGATCTACATTGTGTTTGTGGTCACTGATAATCACTACTCTGGTCGTATGATGTGTAGCTGGGGCTGATGTTGTTTGATGCAGCTGTGGGTCTGTTTGTTGTTAATGGACACTCTGATTTGGGGATGGGCGGCCCTTAGATGTTGCGGCCACAGAGAGTCATGCACTTATTCACTTCCCGCCATGGATTTATGGGATTTAAAGGGGCAATCAGCAGGTGCTACATCCATTTTGTGACTTATAAATGAATGATTTATATCCATTGATTCTTTAAGAATATATCTTATAAATGCCTCATGAGCTCAGTTTAACTGTTGTACCCCATTAGAAACCCAAACTATAAGCTTGTTTTACTCTAATGTTTGAAAACAAATAAAATGTCAACAAACACTGTATAGCCTCAAAACATGATTAAACTATACGTTTGATATAACTGAAGGTCAATCCTTGTATCCGTAGTTCTGTCTATGAATATGAGAGTGGTTAAATGTCTCCAGCCCCATCCCTCAGCTTTTTACCAAACCAGGGGCGGGGAGTCTAGCTCATGCTTAGACAAATCCATGTTTAAGGTATTCACATGGGAGGCAGGCAACATGGTGTTAGTGGATGGAGTTATAGCCATCTCTCTGAAACAACATGGTGTTAATGGATGGAGTTACAGCCATCTCTCTGAAACAACATGGTGTTAGTGGATGGAGTTACAGCCATCTCTCTGAAACAACATGGTGTCAGTGGATGGAGTTACAGCCATCTCTCTGAAACAACATGGTGTTAGTGGATGGAGTTACAGCCATCTCTCTGAAACAACATGGTGTTAGTGGATGGAGTTACAGCCATCTCTCTGAAACAACATGGTGTTAGTGGATGGAGTTACAGCCATCTCTCTGAAACAACATGGTGTTAGTGGATGGAGTTACAGCCATCTCTCTGAAACAACATGGTGTTAGTGGATGGAGTTACAGCCATCTCTCTGAAACAACATGGTGTCAGTGAATGGAGTTACAGCCATCTCTCTGAAACAACATGGTGTTAGTGGATGGAGTTACAGCCATCTCTCTGAAACAACATGGTGTTAGTGGATGGAGTTACAGCCATCTCTCTGAAACAACATGGTGTTAGTGGATGGAGTTACAGCCATCTCTCTGAAACAACATGGTGTTAGTATATGGAGTTACAGCCATCTCTATGAAACAACATGGTGTTAGTGGATGGAGTTACAGCCATCTCTCTGAAACAACATGGTGTTAGTGGATGGAGTTACAGCCATCTCTCTGAAACAACATGGTGTTAGTGGATGGAGTTACAGCCATCTCTCTGAAACAACATGGTGTTAGTGGATGGAGTTACAGCCATCTCTCTGAAACAACATGGTGTTAGTGGATGGAGTTACAGCCATCTCTCTGAAACAACATGGTGTTAGTGGATGGAGTTACAGCCATCTCTCTGAAACAACATGGTGTCAGTGGATGGAGTTACAGCCATCTCTATGAAACAACATGGTGTTAGTGGATGGAGTTACAGCCATCTCTCTGAAACAACATGGTGTTAGTGAATGGGTTTACAGCCATCTCTCTGAAACAACATGGAGGTACAGATGACAGGGAGAATGAGAGAACGATGGAACCAGAGAGATTAGCACTCTTCTAGTTCCCACAAAACACAAGTTATTTTTTTTTACCTTTATTTAACCAGGCAAGTCAGTTAAGAACAAATTCTTATTTTCAATGACAGCCTAGGAACAGTGGGTTAACTGCCTGTTCAGGGGCAGAACAACAGATATGTGTGATTTGAACTTGCAACCTTCCGGTTACTAGCCCAACGCTCTAACCACTAGGCTACCCTGCCGCCCCAAGTGAACATGGCGTCAGTGTGTTTCATTTTGAACTTTTAGCAATGGGTATCGAAGCCATGGGGAGATTTCTGAGCTGGAAAACAGAATAATATTAATAAGTCGGACGATGATAATGCCAAGCCTAATAAAAGTAATGGAGGTGGTAATGACTAGGATTATTACTCAGTTTGCAGTGGAGGCCATTACCCAGACTGCAGTTTAATTGTACATAATGCATTAAGATCCTGATTGAATCCAGACTGTTCATCAACCACATTCAGCTGCTCTGTCTTCAACATAATTGCATGTTGTCTTTTTACTGTTTTGCATTAAAAGCAACTCATCAAAATGATGAGCGGGAACAATTACCCAGACTCCTCGCCTTCTCTCTACGGGTGTCGGCCTGTCGGCTGTATCCCACCAGCAGCAGCACAGAGCATACTGTGTGTGTGTGTGTGTGTGTGTGTATGTTCGTGCAAGAGATTGTGTGTGTATGTGTGAGCTGGTATTTGTTCTAAGATTCTCTTGTCTCTCCAGCTACATTTCTCTGGCGCACGGTCTCTTTGTCTCTCATGTTGCTGTGATTCTGACACATTTTCATATGGAGCTGGTCTGTTGTTCATTTCCTGGGAACCATATGGAGATGGTCTGTTGTTCATTTCCTGGGAACCATATGGAGATGGTCTGTTGTTCATTTCCTGGGAACCATATGGAGATGGTCTGTTGTTCATTTCCTGGGAACCATATGGAGATGGTCTGTTGTTCATTTCCTGGGAACCATATGGAGATGGTCTGTTGTTCATTTCCTGGGAACCATATGGAGATGGTCTGGAGAGGAGGGCTGTTCGTTGGCACACAGTGAGAGGGAGAGGTGGAATAGGGGAGGAGCTGTTGGGATCTGGGTGTAAAGACACTATATATACAAAAGTATGTCTACACCCCTTCCAAAAAGTGGATTTGGCTATTTCAGCCACACCTGTTGCTGACAGGTGTTATAAACTTGAGCACACAGCCATGCAATCTCCATAGACAAACTTTAGCAACAGAATGGAAGAAGAGCTCAGTAACTCTCAACATGGCACCGTCATAGGATGCCACCTTTCCAACAAGTCAGTTCATAAATGTTTTGCCCTGCTAGAGCTGCCCCGGTGAACTGTATGTGCTGTTATTGTGCCGTGGAAGCGTCTAAGATCAACAACGGCTCAATCGAGAAGTGGTAAGCCGCATAAGCTCACAGAACAAGACCCCCGAGTAGTGAAGCACGTTGCTCGTCAACATCGTCTGTCCTCGGTTCAAAGCTGCCTCTGGAAGCAACATGAGCACAATAACTGTTGTTGGGAGCTTCACAAAATGGGTTTCCATGGCAGAGCAGCCACACACAAGCCTAAGATCATCATGCACAATGCCAAGCGTCGGATGGAGTGGTGTAAAGCTCGCCGCCATTGGACTCTGGAGCAGTGGAAACGTGTTCTCTGGAGTGATGAATCACGCTTCACCATCTGGCAGTCCGACGGATGAATCTGGGTTTGGTGGATGCCAGGAGAATGCTACCTGCCCCAATGCATTTTGCCAACTGTAAAGTTTGATCAAAATCAAATCAAAGTTATTTATATAGCCCTTCGTACATCAGCTGATATCTCAAAGTGCTGTACAGAAACCCAGCCTAAAACCCCAAACAGCAAGCAATGCAGGTGTAGAAACACGGTGGCTAAGAAAAACTCCCTAGAAAGGCCAAAACCTAGGAAGAAACCTAGAGAGGAACCAGGCTATGTGGGGTGGCCAGTCCTCTTCTGGCTGTGCCGGGTGAGATTATAACAGAACATGGCCAAGATGTTCAAATGTTCATAAATGACCAGCATGGTCAAATAATAATAATCACAGGCAGAACAGTTGAAACTGGAGCAGCAGCACGGCCAGGTGGACTGGGGACAGCAAGGAGTCATCATGTCAGGTAGTCCTGAGGCATGGTCCTAGGGCTCAGGTCCTCCGAGAGAGAGAAAGAAAGAGAGAAAGAGAGAATTATAGAGAACATACTTAAATTCACACAGGACACCGGATAGGACAGGAGAAGTACTCCAGATATAACAAACTAACCCTAGCCCCCCGACACATAAACTTCTGCAGCATAAATACTGGAGGCTAAGACAGGAGGGGCCAGGAGACACTGTGGCCCCATCCGATGACACCCCCGGACAGGGCCAAACAGGAAGGATATAACCCCACCCACTTTGCCAAAGCACAGCCCCCACACCACTAGAGGGATATCTCTTTTGATGGAGGATGAATAATGGTCTGCGGCTGTTGTTCAAGACCCCTTGACTTTTTCCACATTTAATTACGTTACAGCCTTTTCTGAAATTGATTAAATGAATGTTTGTCATCATCAATCTATACACGATAGATACCCCATAATGACAAAGCAAAAATAGGTATTTAGTTTTTTTTTGCAAATGTATTAGAAATAAAAGCAGAAATACCTTCATTACCCTAAGTATTCAGACCTTTGCTTGAAGACCCAGGTTCATCCTGTTTTCATTGATCAGCCTTGACATGTTTCTACAACTTGATTGGAGTCCACCTGTGGTAAATTCTATTGATTGGACATGATTTGGAAATGCATACACTGGTCTATATTAGGTCCCACTGTTAACAGTGCATGTCAAAGCAGAAACCAAGTCATGAGGTGGAAGGAATTGTCCGTAGAGCTCCGAGACAGGATTCTGTCGAGGCACAGATCTGGGGAAGGGCATCAAACACAATCTGCAGCATTAAAGGTCGCTAAGAACACAGTGGCCTCCATCATTCTGAAATGGAAGAAGTTTGGAACCGCCGTCCGGCCACACTGAGCAATCGGGGGAGAAGGGCCTTGGTCAGGTAGGTAACCAAGAACACAATGGTTACTCTGACAGAGTTCCAGAGTTCCTCTGTGGAGATGGGAGAACCTTCCAGAAGGACATCCATCTCTACAACACTCCACCAATCAGGCCTTTGTGGTAGAGTGGCCAGACGGAAGCCACTCCTCAGTAAAAGGCACATGACAGCCCACTTGGAGTTTGCCAAAAGGCACTTAAGGACTCTCAGACCATGATAAACAAGATTCTCTGTTCTGATGAAACCAAGATTGAACTGTTTGGCCTGAATGCCAAGCATCATGGCTGGAGAAAACATTGCATCATCTCTACGGTGAAGCATGGTAGTGGCAGCATCATGCTGTGGGGATGTTTTTCAGCGGCAGGGACTGGGTGACTAGTCAGGATAGAGGGAAAGATGAATGGAGAAAAGTACAGAGAGATCCTTGATGAAAACCTGCTCCAGAGCGCTCAGTACCTCAGACTGGGGCAAAGGTTCACTTTCCAACAGGACAATGACCCTAAACACACAGCCAAGATAAGTCTCTGAATGTCCTTGAGTGGCCCAGCCAGAGCCTGGACTTAAACCCGAAATAACATCTCTGGAGAAACCTGAAAATAGCTGTGCAGCGATGCTCCTCATCCAACCTGACAGAGCTTGAGAGGATCTACATGGGAGAAATGGGAGAAACTCCCCAAATACAGGTGTGCCAAGATTGTAGCGACATACCCAAGAAGACTGTAGGCTGTAATCGCTGCCATAGGTGCTTCAACAAAGTACTGAGTAAAGTGTCTGAATAGTTATGTAAATGTAATATTTCAGTTTTTACTTTTATATATTTGCAAAAATTCTACAGACCTGTTTCTGCTTTGTCATTATGGGGTATTGTGTGTAGATGGACCCAATTTAAACCATTTTAGAATAAGGCTGTAACGTAACAAAATGTGGAAAACGTCAAGAGGTCAGAATACTTTCTGAATGCACTGTATATACACTACCGTTCAAAAGTTTGGGGTCGCTTAGAAATGTCCTTGTTTTTGAAAGAAAAGCACATTTTTTTGTCCATTAAAATAACATAAAATTGATCAGAAATACAGTGTAGACATTGTTAATGTTGTAAATGACTATTGTAGCTGGATTTTTTTTTCTCAAGCTAGAAACTCTAATGTACTTGTCCTCTTGCTCAGTTGTGCACCGGGGCCTCCGACTCCTCTTTCTATTCTGGTTAGAGCCAGTTTGCGTTGTTATGTGAAGTAAGTGGTACACAGCGTTGTATGAGATCTTCAGTTTCTTGGCAATTTCTCGCATTGAATAGCCTTCATTTCTCAGAACAAGAATGGACTGACAAGTTTCAGAAGAAAGGTCTTTGTTTCTGGCCATTGTGATCCTGTAATCGAACCCACAAATGCTGATGCTCCAGACACTCAACTAGTCTAAAGAAGGCCAGTTTTATTGCTTCTTTAATTAGCACAACAGTTTTTAGCTGTGCTAACATAATTGCAAAAGGGTTTTCTTATGATCAATTCGACTTTTAAAGTTAAAGCTTGGTCGCAAATGGGTCTTCCAAATGGACAATGACCCCAAGCATACTTCCAAAGTTGTGGCAAAATGGCCAAAGGACAACAAAGTCAAAGGACCTTGTGAAGATGCTGGGTAGCATCTATATCCACAGCCATCACAAAGCCACTGACCTCAATCTGAAAATAAAGATCATACTTTTGTGTCCTCTGGTCTGATGAAACAAAAATAGAACTGTTTGCCATAATGACAAATGTTTGGAGGTAAAAGGTGAAGCCTGACCCATTTACACCAGCTCTAAATGGCATCATAAGGAGGAATGGGCAACATCTCAAACATCAGTCAGGAAGTTAAAGCTCAACTTATTGTGGGAAGCTTGTGGAAGGCTACCCGAAAAGTTTGACCCAAATTAAACAATTTAAAGGCAATGCTACCAAATACTAATTGAGTGTATGTAAACTTCTGACCCACTGGGAATGTGATGAAAGAAAACAAAAGCTGAAATAAATCATTCTCTCTACTATTATTCTGACATTTCACATTCTTAAAATAAAGTGATGATCCTAACTGACCTAAGACAGGGAGTTTTTAACTTAAATGTCAGGAATTGTGAAAAAACAAGTTTAAATGTATTTGGCTAAGGTGTATGTAAACTTCCGACTATATATATATATATAGAGAGAGAGAGAGAGAGGGAGAGTACGTGTGAGAGAGAGAGTGTGTGTGAGAGAGAATGAGAGAGTGAGAGTAAGTGCTTCGATAAATTAGTTCCACGTGGCTAAACGGATTATGTCCATTGAGGTTTTGAATGTTTTTTTCTCTCGTTCACTTCAAACCTCTGAAAATCACACTGAGACCCAGAAATAAAAAGGGGAAATATGGAAAACAAGACAAGAAGGAAACCCTTATTTGCCCTTTGCCAGCTGGCCTCTGTCCAAATTACTGCTTGAGTTGTGCCAAACACAACGACAGCCTCATACTGTATCCTCATACTCTGTCCACACATACGCACACACACACGCACGCACACACACACACACACACAGTAGCTATAGCCTTTCCTTATTTTGATTCAGCTCTCTCTCTCTCTCTCTTTTTCTCTCTCTCTTTTTTTTCTCCCTCTTTCTCTCTCTCTCTCTCTCACTCCCTCTCTTTATCTCTGTGCATGTGCAAGCCGGCATCCTTTCCTTTAGCAAGCCTGAAGAGAAGAGATCCACAACTGTTCTGCACACTGCCCCTCCTCTCTCAAGCATCTCTCTTCTCCTCTCCTCTCTCTCGGTGTCTCGATCACTCTGTCACTTTTTCTCAATTAGTGCACCTGACAGACAGCTCTGTCTGCCCCTCCTCTCTCTCTCTCCCTCTCTCTCTCTCTCTCTCTCTCTCTCTCTCCCTCTCTCTCTCTCTCTCTCTCTCTCTCTCTCTCTCTCTCTCTCTCTCTCTCTCTCTCCCTCCCCCTCTCTCTCTGAATTCATACAGCATGTTCCATGGGGCTGTATACAGTTGTACATGTATGTTTTGTGAAAGTGAAAAGCAAACCCCCTATCTACAGTAAGTGAATGAGTGTCTGTGTGTGTGAGATGTTGTAGACTGTAGGCCATACGTCAGGCCAACCAAACCACTCAGAATGAAGCTCTACTGTACTGGTCACCCATCCACCATAGTTGTTGTAACTGTGCTGAAGCAGCACAGTACGGTTCAGGTGGGCACCATAGTGTGGCTAACAGACCTCTTCCTCTAATACTCCGGGATTATTACTCCTCTACCTGTATGTGCTGTTACAGTTTTTTTTACAATCACTTTGGCACTAATTTCAGAAAACTTGATGTAATTTTTCAAAACTCACAACCACTGATCAAAATGCTAATTTTTCAAAACTCTAACATTTTTTAGAGTTGCTTGGATACAATACACATAAAGCTAAGATCATTTGTTCATTGAACTAAAATCACCTGTTCAAAATGACACAACTTAACATCAAAGTATTACCATTTCAAAATGCAATCCACACATGACATCTGAGATGACTGTCTATTCATTTCATTACAATGATCTAACTATCAATTGATACAACTGCTCAAAATGATAAGTAACTGTTGCGTTAATCTTAATGCATAGTTTTATGGAAACTGACGAACAATATTCCATGTTGAGATCATGAAAGTTTCAGGATAACGAGATCCATTGACACTAATTACCATGGAACATGAACCAACTACATTATCTATGGATGTAATATTTCATCCTCATTCTTTATCAGACACTGTTTCTATGGTCCCATGTACCACTTCTCCAGACCATGTTTTCATATTTGACATTACTGTGCACTCACCGGCCACTTTATTAGGTACACCCATCTAGTACTGGGTAGGACCCCCTTTTGCCTTCACAACAGCCTGAATTATTCACGGTGTTGTACGTTAACTTCTCTGGGATATGTGGGACGGTAGTGAAAGCACACCTTGTGATTATGTTAGGTCAGCACCTAGCCACAGAAAAACATACAGCCATTTTCCAAAGAAGGAGAGGTGTCAGAAAAAACAGAAATAGCATTCAAATTAATCACTAACCTTTGATGATCTTCACCAGATGGCACTCCCAGGACTCCATGTTAGACAATAAATGTGTGTTTTGTTCGATAAAGTTCATCTTTATGTCCGAAAACCTCATTTGAAATTGGTGTGTTATGTTCAGAAATGCATTGTCTCAAACAAACATCCGGTGAAAGTGCAGAGAGCCACATCAAATTACAGAAATACTCATAATAAACATTGATAAAAGATACAAGTGTTATGCATGGAATTATAGATAAACTTCTCCTTAATGCAACCGCTGTGTCAGATTTCAAAAAGGCTTTACGGCGAAAGCACACCTTGCGATTATGTTAGGTCAGCGCTAAGACACAGAAAAAAATACAGCCATTTTCCAAAGAAGGAGAGGTGTCACAAAAGTCAGAAAGAGCATTATAAATATTCACTTACCTTTGATGATCTTCATCGGAATGCACTCCCAGGAATCCCAGTTCCACAATAAATGTTTGTTTTGTTCGATAAAGTCCATCATTTATGTTCAAATACCTCCCTTTTGTCTGCCTGTTTAGCCCAGTAATCCAAATGCATAATGCGCGATCACTTAGTTCAGACGAAAAGTGAAAAAAGTTCTATTACAGTTCGTAGAAACATGTCAAACGATGTATAGAATCAATCTTTAGGATGTTTTTATCATAAATCTTCAATAATGTTTCAACCGGAGAATTCCTTTGTCTTTAGAAATGCAATGGAACGCAGCTACCTCTCACAAGAGTGCGCGTGATCAGCTCCTGGCATTCTGCCAGACACCTGGTTGAAACAGCTCTTTCTCTCCCCCTTCACAGTAAACGCCTGAAACAACGTTCTAAAGACTGTTGACATCTAGTGGAAGCCATAGGAAATGTAATACCCCATAGACACTGTATATTGGATAGGCGATGACTTGAAAAACTACAAACCCCAGATTTCCAACTTCCTGGTTGGATTTTCTCAGGTTTTTGCCTGCCATATGAGTTCTGTTATACTCACAGACATCATTCAAACAGTTTTAGAAAAACTTCAGAGTATTTTCTATCCAAATCTACTAATTATATGCATATTCTAGCTTTTGGGCCTGAGTAGCAGGCAGTTTACTCTGGGCACCTTATTCTCCAAACTACTCAATACTGCCCCCCAGTCCCAAAGAAGTTAAGAGATGCCCTTCTGCACACCACTGTTTTAAACAGCTGTTATTTGAGCGTTTGTGGCCTTTCTGTTAGCTTGAATGAGTCTGGACATTCTCTTCTGACCTCTCTCATTAACAAGGTGTTTTTCCCACAGAACTGCCGCTCACTGAATGTGTTTAGTTTATCGCACCATTCTCTGTAAACTCTAGAGATTGTAGTGCGTAAAAATCCCAGGAAGGCAGCTGTTTCTGAGATGCTGGAACGGTCAAAGTTGCTTAGATTACTCATCTTGCCCGTTCTAATGTTTGGTCAAACAACATCTACAGCTCTCTACTCTATATACTCTATATATTGAGTTGCAGGCAGCCACATGATCCGCTTTTCAAATGTAACCTTCCTTGATGAGCTAAATCAGGTCTGTAGAGCTGATGGCGTGACCTATGTCATTGTGTGGGATAATGTCAGGTTCTACCATGCTCAAATGGTGCAAGCATGGTTTCAGGCCCATCCACAATTTACCACCCTGTACTTACCACCATACTCTTCTTTCCTAAAACCCGATTGAGTTATTTTTCTTCACATGGAGGAGGAAGCTATATGATAGGCGTCCTCACGAACAAGCCGCGCTTCTCCAGGCCATGGATGACCCATGCAATGACATTACGGCAGACCAGTGTCAGGCCTGGATTCGCCATGCCCGAAGATTCTTCACAACATATTTGGCTAATGAAAACCTCCATTGTGATGTGGATGAGAACCTATGGCCAAATCCACAAGACAGGGTTGAGGGAAATATAGAAGTACAGTAATCAATCCTTTGTTCTGGTTTTTACAGTAAGCCAGGTGAGGAGCACTGCAGTGATGTTTTACAGTAAGCCAGGTGAGGAACACTGCAGTGATGTTTTACAGTAAGCCAGGTGAGGAACACTGCAGTGATGTTTTACAGTAAGTCAGGTGAGGAACACTGCAGTGATGTTTTACAGTAAGTCAGGTGAGGAACACTGCAGTGATGTTTTACAGTAAGCCAGGTGAGGAACACTGCAGTGATGTTTTACAGTAAGCCAGGTGAGGAACACTGCAGTGATGTTTTACAGTAAGCCAGGTGAGGAACACTGCAGTGATGTTTTACAGTAAGCCAGGTGAGGAACACTGCAGTGATGTTTTACAGTAAGCCAGGTGAGGAACACTGCAGTGATGTTTTACAGTAAGCCAGGTGAGGAACACTGCAGTGATGTTTTACAGTAAGCCAGGTGAGGAACACTGCAGTGATGTTTTACAGTAAGACAGGTGAGGAGCACTGCAGTGATGTTTTACAGTAAGCCAGGTGAGGAACACTGCAGTGATGTTTTACAGTAAGCCAGGTGAGGAACACTGCAGTGATGTTTTACAGTAAGTCAGGTGAGGAACACTGCAGTGATGTTTTACAGTAAGCCAGGTGAGGAACACTGCAGTGATGTTTTACAGTAAGTCAGGTGAGGAACACTGCAGTGATGTTTTACAGTAAGTCAGGTGAGGAACACTGCAGTGATGTTTTACAGTAAGTCAGGTGAGGAACACAGCAGTGATGTTTTACAGTAAGCCAGGTGAGGAACACTGCAGTGATGTTTTACAGTAAGCCAGGTGAGGAACACTGCAGTGATGTTTTACAGTAAGTCAGGTGAGGAACACTGCAGTGATGTTTTACAGTAAGCCAGGTGAGGAACACTGCAGTGATGTTTTACAGTAAGTCAGGTGAGGAACACTGCAGTGATGTTTTACAGTAAGTCAGGTGAGGAACACTGCAGTGATGTTTTACAGTAAGTCAGGTGAGGAACACTGCAGTGATGTTTTACAGTAAGCCAGGTGAGGAACACTGCAGTGATGTTTTACAGTACGTCAGATGAGGAACAAT